>NW_019385208.1:123783-168341 GCF_000671375.1 Centruroides sculpturatus
AAAAAAAAAAAAGGTTGGGAACCCCTGGTATACAGGCTGCGTAAATGATCGCTCGACTCGCTACCACAGATATACTGTATAGGCCTATTTTAGAAACTTATTTGTTAGTTTAATTTTTTACCTTCTTTTTTCCATTCATAGGCTAAAGGATGGGACACCAAAAGTACGAGATTGTAAAAGGAAAGCAGATTTACGACGATTCCGATTATTTAATAAAGGTTGACACTTTACCGGTGACATATCCGTTCGAAATAATCCAAAAACCGTTGTTTCGACATTCGAACTAAGAGCGTCGTTGTCGACGGTTAATCCCGTCGAAAAGATCGTACAATATTAGCGTGACTAATTTAGCCAAAATCAGTGCCGAAGAGGAACTCGAGTTAGAGGGAAAATAAGTTTCGACGCGTTTTAGGGTTAGAGAAGTCTACAAATTGAAATTCTGACCTTTCCATTCATTCGCCTCTTCGGTTGAGCTTGTTACATATAATGTTGCCAGCGGGTTCAACCTTCGCTGTCGAATTTTGGAGGAGGAATATCTGCGACTAATAGGCCTACATAATGCAATTTGGCGCCATCGCGACTTGACATGTGACTGTGACCTAACCTAATGATCTAATATAGCCTATATATATATATATCTGAAATCCCTTGGTATATATATATAGGCTATATAGGCCTATATATATATTCCTACTATTCATCCCCGCTTCGCGTCACACACAGAACACAATAGAGAGGTTGAGGCGCACGTTTTAAACGTGTAAACGCCGTGTGACGTTCGGCGCCGCTTTCCCGTAAGCCTAAAAGTTTGACAATGGTGTTTGGATAGTCGGTGGAATCACGCTCGACATTCCAAACACCATCGTCAAACTTTTAGGCTTACGGGAAAGCGGCGCCGAACGTCACACGGCGTTTACACGTTTAAAACGTGCGCCTCAACCTCTCTATTGTGTTCTGTGTGTGACGCGAAGCGGGGATGAATAGTAGGAATATATATATAGGCCTATATAGCCTATATATATATACCAAGGGATTTCAGATATATATATATATAGGCTATATTAGATCATTAGGTTAGGTCACAGTCACATGTCAAGTCGCGATGGCGCCAAATTGCATTATGTAGGCCTATTAGTCGCAGATATTCCTCCTCCAAAATTCGACAGCGAAGGTTGAACCCGCTGGCAACATTATATGTAACAAGCTCAACCGAAGAGGCGAATGAATGGAAAGGTCAGAATTTCAATTTGTAGACTTCTCTAACCCTAAAACGCGTCGAAACTTATTTTCCCTCTAACTCGAGTTCCTCTTCGGCACTGATTTTGGCTAAATTAGTCACGCTAATATTGTACGATCTTTTCGACGGGATTAACCGTCGACAACGACGCTCTTAGTTCGAATGTCGAAACAACGGTTTTTGGATTATTTCGAACGGATACGTCACCGGTAAAGTGTCAACCTTTATTAAATAATCGGAATCGTCGTAAATCTGCTTTCCTTTTACAATCTCGTACTTTTGGTGTCCCATCCTTTAGCCTATGAATGGAAAAAAGAAGGTAAAAAATTAAACTAACAAATAAGTTTCTAAAATAGGCCTATACAGTATATCTGTGGTAGCGAGTCGAGCGATCATTTACGCAGCCTGTATACCAGGGGTTCCCAACCTTTTTTTTTTTTTTTTTTTTTGCATTGACCCATATACAAATTATTTTTTCAATCGAATTCCCTTAAAATGTTTATTTCCCAATNTACTTTTAACGTAGTTATTAACTAAATTTTATTAAAATTTATTAGAAGACACTCCGACAGTTCCCTTGTAAGAGCCAACTGGTGGTTATTTATTTTTATATTATAAAATGCTTAAGCTAAGAACGGGCCGAAATAAAGAGTTTTGTCGAGGAAACGAGGAGTACGCGAAACCCAATTAACGGAGGTAAACTACGGGAAATAATTAACTCTCGCCGCCCGATCTAGTTACGAGTTGGAAGAATGGAAGTCGTCAAACGAGTTTCTCGCATCGCCGCTTACCAAGACTTTTCGCCTTCCCCGTCGAAATTCGACGCAAAAAATAGCGACTTTTCCGGTAATTACGAGAACGTCGATTCGGCACCGAAACGATTCCTAAAACGAAACTTCCGGCCGGAATTTTCACTAAAAACGTGTAACTTATTTTAATTTTGCACATTTTCTATTCTTCGTTTTTTCTGCCTGGGGGTTTAATTGACCTTATACATTGGAAAAGCCAGTCTTTGTTTAGGTTTCCAATTATTCTTTCTACGGACGCGTGATTTATCGTAGTAGAATTTACATTTTCCTTTCGTTTTGTTTTTCCTTTACGAATATTTCCGTCGCGAGTTCGTAACTCGAATTGGTACGGGGCCTAAAACTCCGGCCAAATGCCAATAATCTACGTAACGATTTCCACCGACGAGTTCGTTCGGTCGCGCTCGGCAGTTTATAATTAAGATTTATTACGTAGATGTCCGTTTTAAACAATACCTTAGACGTCGCGTATTATTTTACGTCGATGGTAAAAATCGTTAAGGCAGCTTTTAAAATTGCCACGTAGGAAAATATCAAAAAACTTACTAACACACCTTATCTTTCAGCAGTAAGTTTTTTGATATTATAGTATGCAGTCTGGAACGATTTGTAGGAAAATATAACGGCGGTATGGACAGAAAACGATAAAACCTATTGGTCGGCCGTCCGACTTTTGATTTTCGTTCCGAACTCGGTTCTCGTACGTTAACCTATAGGAAACGAGAATTTTAAGTCATTTAAAAATCGATGTAGACGAGTGGCGCGATTGCGGTAGACACTTACTAACCGTTATAAATATTTAAATTACTCCGAAGGCGTGAATTTGTTTCCTTCCGGGAAAATGTCAGAAAAGGAAAACTTTTTCGCCATTATCACCGCGAAATGAAAAGAAAACGTCTGGGAACGATTGACGTCGTGCCGAACATTCGAGAACTAAACTGCCAGCCTCTTCAAATAATAATTTAGAAACACTTTTGAACCGTTTAGACAGCGCGCGAGCGTTGATAGATGTGGATCCGGGCTACCCCACCCGTCCTGGAAACCGATAGAGAAATGACAAACAAAATACGGAAGTTAATGTAATCTGTAATAATCGGAAAACTTAACGAAATTACAAGGGATAATATTGTTCTCTTACGAAGGTTTAAAAACTTTTCGACGATAAATTAAAGGTAGCGGATGTCAATATTAAACGCGCTTTTAGAACTGGAAAATTTAAACTGTTTGATTTTGAAGATAAGTTTATAAAAATGTTAGTAATTTAAAATTCATTAATGATGACTATTCGACCAGTACCGGAGCTGTGGGACTCTATGGAAAAGAAAAGAACGGTCTTTTTTGGGAATATAATTTATAATGGCCGATACGATGATCCGTATTTGGATAAAGACGATAATACGAAACTTCTCTTCTTCGGTATTGCGGGTTTACGTAATAAATTTCTGGAATCTGATATACAAAATGGTGGAAACGGACACACACAGTAGTTGAATCCATGTTCTCTCGTGATTATAAATTTTATCGTCACATATGTCGTAGCTGGAAAGCTTAATTGTCGGACTTAAACTGAATTCGGACACTGTATCGATTTTACAACTAGATACCGACGAATTAACCAACATTCGGTTAATAGTGTCCTATATTCCGCCCGATAATAACTACGACGTTGATTCCAAGAATACTTTGTTTCCTATAGAAAACTACTTTCTACGTGGAACTAACTTGATTTTATACGCAGATTTTAATAATAGAGGGAAATTTCTCTATCAATTTTTTTTGTGAAAATAACAGTTGCGCGTTTAAATGGATTACTGGCGGGAGATAAATAAGGTGATTTTACTTACCACGTAACTAAGGGAGGCGGTGTAATTGTTTTCGTCAGTGTTTCAACGTTAACTCTATTAAAAGAAATTCTACTTTCCTGAAAAAATGGATCGAATCTTTGGTTATTTCAATATATATAAAAGGCGACGCGTGTGACCCCAAAATTTATCGGCCTATATCTTTGGTTCCTGTAATTGGTAAACTATTTACGTCTTTATTAAATAAAAAATTAGAAGATTGGATTATTAAATGATATTTTGTCGGGAGCGAGCGGGTTTTCGAACCGGCCGATCTCTCCGGGATCAAATATTTGTATTAAACGCATTGATGCAATTGAAATTGCAAAAAAAAAAAAAAGGAAAACTTTATGCTGCTTTTGTAGACTTTAAATCTACATTTGTTACCGTTAGTCATAAAGTTTTATGATCTCTATTAGAAAGAATGGGTATGAATAAATAGTTTCTTGGCCTTATAATTGACATACTCCAAAACCACTGCGAGAGTAAAGATTTTAGCCGAAACGACCCATTCATTTAGTATTTACATTGGAGTTTTGCGGGGTGAGATTCTAAGCCCACTACTTTGTAATTTATATGTAAATGGGTTGATAGTGGAACTCGCTAAATATGACCTATCCGGGACTTCGCTAAATATGACTCTCTCCGATCGAGGCGAGTTACGTGTACTAATGTATGGTGACGACACCGCAATTCTTGCCGATACTCCACAAATGGTGCGAAAGAAAATTACGATTTTACGGGAATTCTATCGTGACTATGGCTTAACTATAGTCCTAAATGTTTCAAAAACAACAGCGATGGTGTTCGAGAAGGGTGGTAGATTATCACCTAGAGAGAGATGGTCTTTTAATAATCGGCCTATACGAGTCGTTTCCTATTACGTGTGCCCGGGAGAATTATTTTTGTCTTCTGGACAGTTTTTACGGACTAAAAATTATAGTATTCGCCAGACTAAAATGGCACTGGGTTCTATGCGGTCTATTCTTTCAAAAGCTAAAACTAATTCTGCTCATATTCGTATAAAATTATTTCACTCGATGATTTCATCCGTACTACTTTACGCTGTTCTTACGTATGCAATTATTTATCGCGATAAAATGGAAATTGCCCTCGCTTTATATCTTCGAAGTACAGTATTTTTACGTTGTACCATAAAATTCCAGCTTACGAGTTGCGATTGGAGTTTGGTGTTTTTAGAATATCGGTATTAATAATAAAAGCAATAGTTTCTTTGGATTAGACTGTTGAAACTACGGGATAACAGTTATGTTAAAGTAGTGTATCACGACTGTATAAATTGTCTCCAATGATGGATAATTCTACATATAACTGGACGTTGACATCGAAAAATCTGTTAGATCTACACGGTTTCTCATTTCTATGGTTGTCCCAAGATCCTCATATGATCGAAAGTTATCAAACATTAATTATAACTATGTTGCGAACAGAGCGTACAAGATCGGTCGTTGTTGGAAAAGAACAAGGATTTCCAATTATATCGTCGTTTTAAAACAACTTGTGTGAGGATTATTTGTTTATAGATATAAATTATGTAAAACGATTAATTCTACAGCCGAGATGTGGTGAAAATTATATTTTGAAGTATAAAACTAGACTAATAATAGACCCCGAGAGAATTTATAGTAACTGTAGTTCGCAAATGTATGAAACTTGGGAACGTGTTCTTTCACTGCATCAAATTTAAAACAAACAGGAAAAAAATATTTGACACGATTTAAATCCTGCAAAGATGTAATTCATTTATCGTTTTTCAAAAATTTATTATTACTGTATATTAATTTGTTAAATTGTAATAACTTCAGTTTTTAATTAATACTTTAGCCTCTTGTAATGAACTAAGGTTCGTACAATAAAGAATTGAATCGAAATTACTACGCGAGGTCGAGAAGGACGGAAGATGGCCTTCTTAAGAGACTTTCGCCTAACTTTTACATAATCGTAGGCGAATACCCCGTAAACGTAAATCCACCGACTCCGTTTTATACGGTATCCCGATAGAAACAGTCCTCGCTTAGCGGGTTTCCCTGTAAAATGTGCGTTGCGAGTATGGGAAAAAGGTCGCTAGTCGTCACGTACAATAATAATAATTATTATTCCTTCGTTCCTTAAAGGCAAAAGGGGGAGAAAGAGGAAGGACACGCGTACTGTACAGTACGTATAAATAACCACTGAATTCGACGAAAAACCACACTAGCCAAGCGAAACGGTCAATTTTTTTTTTGAAAATGTAATTCCCGTACAGAGTCTGCGCCATAAACGAAACGTTTGTACCGAGCTCGTGATCGACGACGAAATTGTCGACATTCGTAAATCCCGAGTAACGACTCCGACGTGGCGATATTTAGATTGCGTAGTAGATTGCCAATAGTTAATGCTACTTACTTAATTGATCTACTAATCGTTCGTGCTAATTAAATGGCTGCTAATTGTCTGGCTCTAAACTCTCGATTTAAGATATTTACGGGAGATGGGAAGATGGGCGAAGAAGAAATCACAATTTATCCGGTTTCAAATATCCAACGGTTCGACTTTCCAATACAAAACTGTTATTTTACGAAATCTTTTCCCGTTACAATCGGAGTATTGTTTGCAGCCGTAGCTGTTCGTAAACTTCTATCTCGATCCTTCAAATAAACTGAAAAGAAAATCGGGCTCGAAGGATCCCCGCCAGATAATCCTTTCTGTACTTCTTAAATCTCACAAATCGACAAATGTTCACACTTAATACGGGATGTGTTTAGAAAAGCGCGGTAAAATTAATCGCTTTGAATAATGGTTTTTCGGGTTTAAACTCCTCTTCGGCACTCGACGATTCCCTTAAAAATCTGGCCCCGATTAAAGCCAGAAAGAAATATTTTTATTTTAAAATTGATGCGTGAAAAGGCATATATAAGTATCGTATGCCGAGTACAAAATTTGTGGAATTTCTTTAAAATCCAAACAATTAAAACTAAAACGAATTTACCCGGCAGAGAGTCATTGTTAAAGATTTTATGTCGAAAAATGTGATGCGAAAACTAAAAATATGAATTAAAATAGAACAATGGGTTAAAACTATAATTGTCGAGACCCGGAATGCGTACAAAAACGATTATTCAAAGTGATTCATTTTACCGCACTCTTCTAAACACACCTCCCGCATAAAAGTTATCTCGGATAAGAGATACCACCGGGTTCTTCGTGGTTAAATAATTGTGACGAAGCTTCTCGTCTTGTTTTATTGTTGCGCTTTTTAAATCTCAACTCGACAAACGTAGCGCTTATTAATCAGTTTTTCTGCTAAGACGTTCCGCTAAAATAGGTGCAAAGTCGAAAGAAGGAGAAGAAATGGGACGGTAATTTCGAGGATTTAACCTCATTTCGACAATTGCGGAGGAAGGGGAGTGGCTTCTTTTGCCGAATCTCATCGCAGACGTGGAATATAAACGGCCCGTAGCGTCTCGATAGTCGACAGAATAACAATTTCTTGCTATATCGAATTAAAGATTTAAGATATTCCGTGTACGGGTTCGTTACACCGGGACAGATACAAAAAGTTCGTCGTCTCTTAAGAAAACCCTTTTACTACTTCGCACACTTTCTGGTAAAAACGGCAATTTCTCCCAAGTGTTCGGCTATCGGCTGCTAGATCGAAAAACGTCTGGCTCGGTCCTACTTTCCTCTCGTTGGTGCGCGGTCTAACGCGGCTGGACCAGTCGACCAATCTACGAACATCGACATTTTCGTTCCAACGAAGCAAAAATACAAGAAAATCCGTTTTGCTTGGTTTGCATATTCGGGCGAGACGAAAAGTTGCCGTCAATTCTTGGTGTTTTTATACCGGGTCAAGGCCTTCGTCTCGAAGGAGCGCATCTTCCTAGGTGGCTCTCCGATTCGTCCTTTAGGCCAAATAATCACTAATAACACCGAACGGCGATACAAACCGACCGTAATTGTTTCGAAAAGAACGAGAAACCGCAAAACCCAGTAGAGGAACTGCATCCTCCGTTATCTATCACAATAATCTATTGTTTTGGCAGGAGCGAGATGTTCGATGCCTTCCCAATCCCTGTACAGCCGCGTTAACGTCTCCGACAGTCATTTAATACCCGGGACCGCCGCTTCTTATTCCTGCGAAGAAGGTTACCGGCTCTTCGGGTACGTTTATTTTATTATTATTATTCTCAAACCTGTCTAAAACGGAAACGTCGGAACCTCTCGGCCACCCGCGACCTAAAGTAATTTTTCGGCGTAGCGACCAACGAATTTTAAATCTTAATTAATACCGTAACTGGCGGTGATAAAATCTGTAGTAGAGATGGCACTTCGTAAACGGTTTGGTGGATGCGATACCGTTCCGTCGTAGACAGGTTTTACGGTATTCGTATAGAACCAAGTACAATTTAATAATTACAAAAATTTATAGATCTTCGACGCGTAATTGTCTTTCGACGGGGACGTGGAGCGGAGAAGAACCAGTCTGTGGTAAAATACTAATAAAAATGTTTGTAAATTTATGTTTTCTAACTTTAATTTAACCATTGGAATTTGGAAGCGGTCAACGTGGCCCACGGAAAACCCTCCAACCAATCGAGCACGGCCAAGAACGGAGAATCGTTTCGAGCCAACGACGGACCCGCGGAGTCTTGCAGCGAAACCAAACTACAGACGTCCCCCTGGTGGAGCGTGGATCTGTTGCGTCCCTACAGAGTGAAATACGTACAAGTCACCAGTCGAAACTGTTGCGGTAATTCCTTTTATCTTCTCGTGTCCGCTTCTCCGATCGCTTAAAAATCCCGAGACATTCGTGGCTTTTTAAAGCGCGCAACCGGCTTCCGTCACAGTTTTATTTTTTATTGTCGGTACGGGAGGACGCCCTCGACTGTGTTATTTGTCGTTACGCATTAAAAACATAAGAAACACGCTTTCCTACGACGAACGATCGGCGCCGCCCGCGAGCTATAAAAAAGGCATCGTACCTACATTACGCAAGAAGTTAGGGAGAAGGGAATCCTGCCACAACGGTGTCCGGCAGTAAAGCCTTTCTCTACCGGCACCGTTCGAGTATTGCGGGAAAGACAAACCTTTTCCGACCGTGTTGTCACCGCCTTATGTTACATTTACTCGTATTCCAGCGTTTTATAACAACTTAACCGGAAATTTTCTTTATTTATTCAGCCGAATACCATTTATACGACATCGAAATTCGCGTGGGTAACAGCAGTTCCGACGCTAAACTGTGTATCTGGCATCCCGATATTTTACGTAAGTCGGACGAATTTTTAATCTGTTATTCATTTATTATTAATACTGTATTATATAATTACAACCGTAAACTATCCTTATTCGTTAATTATATTATATTTTGGAAGGTAACGGAGTGACGAAAACGTTGAAGTGCACCTATCCCAACGTAGGAAGATACGTTTACATTCAATTAGTGGGAGTGCGAGGAATTCTCTCTTTATGCGACGTCCAGATATTTACTACTCAAGGTTTTGATTTTTCTCGCGTTTAAATACTCGCTTATAAAACTACTAATTATAATTTATACAATTGGACAGAATTAGCCGTTAGCAGATGCGGCCGAGAGAAGAATCTAACGAATTTCGCCGTTTTCAACCGCACCTGTTACGAGTTCGTCACGCATCTCAGCGATTCCTTTCAAGCGGCCAGAAATTACTGTAGTAGTCACCGGGGTGATGTGATCCACGACGTCAAAAACAGCACCCAAAACTTCGTCTCGGCGGAACTGAAAAAGAGAAAAGACGATTTAAAGTCTTTGTTTTTTTGGTTGGGAGCTCGACTGGAGGAAAAGTATCGATCTTCCGACTGGTACTGGATTAACAGTAAGTTCGCTCTCCGACTCTAAAGGGGCGAGATTGCTGTTTGCAACAGGACAAAGTGTTGTTACTAAAACACTACACTATTCGACGTCCTTTGTTCCCCGTCGAATAAAGGACGAAAAGGACGAATAAAGGATGTCTAACAGTCTAGTGTTTTAGAAACGGCACTTCTCGTCGTGTGTCCAAAAAAAAAAACAAAAAGTAGAGAATTTTTTACCTTTTTAGTGAATATTTTTCAAATTTTAGAAGCGAAAATCGAGAGGTTTTCGTGGGCCGACGATCAACCCAACAATTACAACAAACAACAGAATTGTATCGTCTTGGACGGTAATAATAATTGGTTGTGGAATGACATCAGATGCGATTTGGACGACATTTCCTGGATTTGTCAGTACAGTAAGTCACCACTCTTCCATTCAACATCTCCGAGCAGATTTGATTCAAAATTTTAACTTCTGCTAAAGGGCCTTTCATATGTTACGTCGTGGTTAATCCCGGAGTGGGGATTAAACACATCCGCGAAGGTTGGTGACGTCGAGACGATGTCATCGCTACTTAACATTTTTATTGTCGTAGCCGTCGTACTTTTGACAGTTTAACGTTCTTCCTTCACAATCGAAGAAAAGCTCGAAGCATGCGGAATCAATCGGAAAGATTGAATAACTGGAGAGTGGGTCGAAACCACTAGAACTTGATATTTTATGTGTGTATCGTAAATTCCGATAACAATACGAAATTGATTATACTTCGATTTAATTGTCTATTTTATTAATAAATTGGAGTTGTGTCGATTACGATGTAATATCGAGGAGAAGGACTTTTACACCGACGACGCTCGACGACAGGAAGGAATGGGGGGATAAAAAAGATCGACTCATTTTCCCACGATGTAATATATGGACAGCCTCTATTCAGAAACGTAAGGAACACTTACGAGCTAAAAATTTTGAATTCAAAACGAACAGTTATTTATAGTGACACGGTCACAATGCCGGGCTGCAAATTTTTAATTTATTTCATTTAAAATTAATAGTGGCTCGCCCCCGTACATCATACTTTTCCTTTAACGGTAGAGTCGTACCGGTCTAAATTGTAGACCTGTAAATTCCCACTGTCGTCCGTCTGTCATTCCTTAATCTCGAGAACGGAATTAGATAGATGAAATCCGAGACCAGATATGGACACCTTAAGGGCGGGAGGGCCCGATTAACTATATAAAATCTTCCGACGCAAACCGGAAGTCACGTTATTTCGATTCAAAACTTCACCTCCGAAAGCAGTTAATAGGTGGCCGGTACTTCTCTACTGTTGAAGGAAAAGTATGATGCAAGCCACTATTAATTTTAAATGAAATAAATTAAAAATATGATTAAAATTGCAGCCCAGCATTGCCACCGTGTCACTATAAATAAATAAAAATAGCATTAAAAATATTTTTAATGCTATTTTTAAAATATTGTAATTTACCGGACTTTCAATTAATCAATGTTTAAACGACTCCTAATTAAGACGAATCGGGAGAACGATAGAAAAATATCGAAAAAATACGACGACGAGAAGACAAAAAAATATATTTTTACTAAAATAACTGATGGGTTTGAGATGAGAAAAGAATCGTAATTGTAACTATTTGTCTTTAAACGTTTGTTACTTATAATAATAATACAGTAGAACCTCGAAAACTCGTCCCTCGATAACTTAGCACTCCGGATAACTGGTCCACACCTTGGCAGGGCGAAAAAATCCTTAGTTAATTAATTTTCATTATAGACAGCTTTATAAAAGTATAAAAGCTCTCATAAAGTATTTTTCTGAGGTCTGTCTTATCAGGTAAATTACTGTACACAGTGTATTNAAGTTTAATGTTAGTGCTGTACGAGAATAAAATCTAGATTCTCTGTAAAGGATTCTATCAACGGAATAAATATTATTTATAAAAGATTTAAGCAATAAGGTGAGGCTACTTTGAAGATCCAGTGACTAAATAAGGATCATTGTAAAGGATTCTAGCAACAAAGTGTGATATATTTACAGCAAAGTGAGGATTATTGTAAAGATCTCTAGTGACATGTAAACTTAGATGTAGCGAGTTAATTCCTCACAAGACAAAATTAATTTGTTACATTGTTGACAAACGAAGAGGCGAATTTAAAACTGTATTCAACTATCTGCTGTAGTTCTACCATTGTTTCTTAATTTAATCTCAATTATCTGACATAATGGAGGGGAGAATATAATTGATATAATAAGTACATCCGGCTAGCAAAGGAGGAATATCAAGAAAAATGGCTGCAGGCTTGTAATTTTTGTGATAAATATTTTAAAAGAAAACAGAGATGAAATGTTCGATAAAGAAATAAAGTAAACCTTAATATTTTCGTGAGAGTTTACTCAATTCTCATCATTAAAACTCCACAGACACAAACAATGTAGCAAAACTATACCAATATTAAATTTATTAATTGTAGAATATAAATTTGTTTAAAAATATATAAAATATAAATAAATAAGTCATTTCTTTAGCGATTTAATAAATAAATTTGATTTAAGATGAAGAAATTCTTATTTTTTTTTTTTTTTGTTTGTTCATCAATTTCAATTTTGATTGCTATTCTTAAAGTAAAAAACATAAGAAATGATAAATAAATAAAAATAATAACAATAAAATAAGAAAATATTAATATTTAAATGATAAAAATGTAAAAAAACGGAGAAGGTAAAAAAGGGGAATTCATTTATTGTAAACAACAAACAAGACATAAACAAAATTTCCTATGAAAATATTAAATAAAATTGAATATAAAATATACATAAATTTATATAAATAAATAAAAAGTATATTAATAAAACTACATACATTTTTTACACTAAATTTTAGAAGAATATGATATTCATGAATTGTTTTTAAGAGAAACCAGTGAGTCTTTCTCGCATTTAATTCTAGTTTTAATAAAGTTTAGCTGTGTTTTTTAACTTGATTTTTTTAAATATATTTTTCAGAATTTTTCTTTAAATTTATCAGAAAATTGCCTAGAATATTCATTCTCAGTTGTGACAGGAATTTGCATAATCCATACGTTTATTAGCGAATGTGTTTCGTTAGTCGATATGGCAAAGCGATGAAATTTCATCCGATGGGAAACAAACTGCAGACTTTTATAGCTTCTAAAAATAATAAACACTTTCGATATATTTCTCTCGATATTAATTATAAATCATACGAAACGACAACTCTTAAGAACTTTTCTTTGTTTCTCTTCTCAGTTGCGTGCGTGTGTACTTACCTATAGAGACCTTTATTTTCATCTCTTGTTGCTAATTAGAACTTCGTTTTTACTTCTCTACGACGTTTTCTTTAAAAATTTTTTTTTAAATTGAATTAGAAAATATCTTATTTTCCTATTTTATATAAAATCTGATGTTAAAATGATTCGAAGTTTTTCTAACTTTCAAAAAATGTAAGAGTTACAATGAGCTTGTTATGAATATACTTTTTTTTTTTTTTTTTGTTTGCCCATATACAAATTATTTTTTCAATCGAATTCCCTTAAAATGTTTATTTCCCAATCCTTTTCCTAATATAGCAAATAAATTATTAAATCAGTTAATGAATTTCCCACCCGTTTGTTATTATTCTTATTTGAAAATTATCTGAAATTTTCGAAAAAGAACAGTAATTAATTGATTTTTTCACCAAAGAATCGATCCTTTCAAATTTCCGTTTCCATTGACCCCATCGGAGATTCCAACGGGTTTACCTCGACTCCGTTGGAAATCCCTGCTTCCGTTTTAAACGAAGGCGCGCTGTTTTTGAAATACCGGTGAATTCGAACGAACGTTGGTGACTTTAAAATAATTTGAACGTAATTAAAAGTGAAAAACGTTAATTTCGATATATTTTATCCGCCGCAGGATCCTTAAACTGTGGAACTCCGGACAGGAAAGAAAATTCCAGTTATTCCCCCATCCGGTACGACTATTCCGAAGGTCAAACAATTACTTACGATTGCGCCGATGGTTCCTTATTAATGGGAAACAAAACCAGGGAATGCGGAGCGGATGGATTTTGGAAGGGAGTTGCTCCGTCTTGCAAATGTATACAACAGTCCATTAGCCGTAACTACTCGACGTTGTATCGCATTTGTGATAATTCTATTCATTGTTTTTTTAAAATCAAGATGTGAACTGCGGTTCTCTTCAGGAAATAGAAAACGGTTTCATCGTGTACGACAACGACAGAACCAGTTTGGGTTCTACGGCTCGTTACATGTGCAACGTCAACTATACCTTGTCTAACGACGACATTTTCGTATGTAAATCGGACGGGAAGTGGCACGGGCATCTACCCGCCTGTTCTCGTAAGTCGACGTAAACGAATTTTAATCGCATTTGGGTGGGGCAGATATTTAAATGAATAATTTTAATTACTTTCTCCGGTAGTAACCACTTGTTATCGTCCCGAAGTACCGCGTTACGCCAGAATTGGGAAACTCTCTCTGGCGGTTCATTCTTCGATAGAATACTCTTGCCAACCCGGATATCGTCTGATCGGAAACAACGTGCGAACTTGTAAACAAGATGGAAGATGGTCCGGGAAACCCCCCACTTGCAAATGTAAATTTTACATTCTAAATTACTTTTATAACAAATATGCTATATTTAAAAATATGCTATATTTGAAAGATGTTAGATGCGGCCGAATGCCAAATATTCATAAAGGCCATATCGTATACCTGAATGGAACCACGCATCTCGGCAGCATCGCGCGTTTCTCTTGCGTCGTTGGCTACGAGTTAAATGGAAATGTCTTCAGAGAATGTCTGGAAAATGGACAATGGAGTGGAGATGTTCCGAATTGCGAAGGTATGCAGTCTTCACCACATTCAATTTTAGTCACGGCGGATGTTAAAGTTCATTTAATTACGTTTAGTGGTAGATTGTGGCCATCCGCCGGATATAAAAAATGGCAGAACGGTTTTAAAATCGAGTAGTACGACATACGGCAGTGTGGTTAAATACGAATGTTCGAGTACTTACAAGATGAATGGTCCAGATATACGAAAATGCTTAGAAAATGGATCGTGGTCCGACACCCAACCTCGTTGCCAAGGTTTGTTTAATTTTTTATAGCGTTAAACTCTTTAAATTGTTAAATATTTTTTATTTCGTAATGTAGTTATAGATTGCGGGAAACCAAAGACAATAAAAAATGGACTAAGCCATCTTCTGAACGACTCCACTCACGTTAACAGCATGGTTCAATACGAGTGTTCTTCGGGTTTTCAGATAGTCGGATCACCCCATAATATTTGTCTCGGCACCGGAAAATGGAGCGGTCCACGCCCGTTATGTAGCCCCAAGAAGTCAATCGAAAGTAAGTTTTGAAAAAACTTCCAAAACATTTTTTAAGTTGCCAGTTTACCATTAAACCCTCCAGAGATCGCGTTAAAAATCCAACGAAAATATCAGAAAATTCCCCAAAAATTTCTCCAAAAGATGTCTGAAGTCAACACTAATTCAAATTTGCCCGGGCCCCTTCAATCTATAACGCGCCACTTCCAAACGGGGCCATTCAAGGGGAAGCTGGGGAGTTTTCCTCGGTCCCGGAGAAAGCTTACACGACAATAGGGGTTCTACCCCTACAAAATTAATGCTATCTTTACTAAGAGAAAATAAATTGAAAAAAAGGCTAAATCAGACTCCGTACGAGCTCTAGACGGTCCTATATTCAAATAATGATTTGACTACGTTGACACGAATTTCATTTAAAGGCGAATCTTGTACGCAATTAATTGGTTAGAAGTGCCTTTTAATTCTTTACTAAAATGTATTTATTTCATATTATTAAAAAATCAACATATAAATGTAAATTGAAGCAGAGATAAGGAACTAAAATTGAAAAAATTAACCAAATTCTTAATATAAAGGGTAATAATAACTGATGCCGACAATTGTATAGTTTATTAATATGCTAAAAAGTTTACGGTATTGTAAAATAATGTAATTAATAATTATTATTAATTATTAAATATATTGTATACATTTTTAACACACAGATATTACTTCGAGCACAGAAGATAATAAAATTGAGTATAACGAAGGTGAGGAAAATTAAAATATTCCAGATCGGGTGTGTAAAATTGAATTTTAATACAAATAATATATAATTTTTGTTTTTAATTTAAATTCTAGAATCTACTCTACCTCATAACGACGAAGAACCGTCGTATTTTATCATTGGTAGGTTAATAAAGTAATAATATCAAATTATTTTCCAATAACTTCTTATCAATTATACTTGTTCAGGTATAGGAATTGCTATTGGAGCTACGTGTTTATTAACATTATCAATTACAATAATAGTCATCCACCATAAAATGTAAATATATTTATATTTATTTATTAAAAATCATTTTTTATAATATATAAAATGACATCTTTTTATATTCAGGAAAAGAAAAATAAACGTTAAAGACCCCGAACAAAGGTGCAACAACGGTAACGTTGGAATGGTATCGTACGGCGTTGGAACTAAGTAACTGTTGCGTCACAATTCTCTAGCTAATTGGAGGAAATAAACTTTAGCTAGTTTTCCGTGTTATATAGTCACATTCGTTCGTAAGTACAGACGTCTGGACGCACGAATAATTTTCAATACATCCCAAAGAAAAGACTAAATGTCGAGAGGTATCCAAAATATATTAAATTAAGAATAATTGTGAAATATTTAAACATTTTTGTTCACAGATTAATAAGTAAATTTTATATTTTTCGAAAGCTACATTAGCTTTTTGATGTATTTTTATGTAAATAATGATTAAGTGATAAATATATTTATTATATAATATTAATTTCAATACGCATTTTATCGTTTCGATCTTATTTAAGTGGAAATTAGAAGTTTTCCATACCGATATCGAGAAACACCCAGCGCATTAACCTGGGAAGGTATTTGCGGGTCGTCCTCCGACACCCAAACCCGTAACCTTAAAAACTGCTCCCGCCTTAGGTTGGGCCTTCAATTGTTCTTCGCTCAAACCTCTCCAAGCGGACGTAACGTACAAATCTCGGTAGCCCGGTCCTCCAAAACAACACGAAGTTATATTTTTTGCGGGAAATTCTACTTGCTGGAGTATTTTTGCTAAAATAGGAATTTTTCTGTAAATATTCTTCACGGAATCTCTTAAGAAATTGTGTGTCGAGTATTACCTGTTTCTGGATCGATGCGAAGTACCCGACTTCCGGCAAAGCACGCCACCCACAATTTTCCTTCTTGGTCGACGGTCATACCATCGGGATAGCCGAGATCTTTATAGCCGGGTGTGACGTTAAAATCGGCCAAAATTCGCTGATTACCTTAATTAAAACCAGATTGTATAATTTAAAGAATTAACTAAGACGTCAAAATGCAACGACGAAGTGCCCCTTACTGACTGATCCTTCGCTCAAATTAAAATCGAAGGCAAATATTTTCTGCCCTTCCGAATCGTTAAAAAACATCGTTCTGTTGTCCAAACTCCAATCCATTCCGTTAGACAGACTAACACCTTTAACGTCGTGTGTTTTCACCGTTAAATTTACATCCATGCTGTGTAAATGGCCTCCGCCCTCCGTTATCCCTCCGCCTTCCTTCTCCAACACGGTACCTGAAATGGAAATATGCAAAAATTAATCTTCAAATTTTTTACGGCCGATTAAAAACGGCATTTTAAACTACTCACCGACCCAAAACCTGCCACTGGCGTCACATTTTCCATCGTTAAATCTGGATCTGGAAATATCAGGTTCTACTTCCGCTAACAATTCGGTCTCTTTAGTGTTCCAGTCGAGTTTTAGTATTAATTTTTGAAGAGTCACCAGCAATTTATTGGGGTGCGAATTGTACGGAATGATAACAGTGGTCAGTCCACCGTCTGAAAGTACGGAATGGCGTAACAAATACTGGAAAGAAATTTCGACAAATTAACACCTTACCTAGATGTAAAAATTCGGTTTCTCCAGTTCTAGGATTGAGTTTGCAATAATCCCCCACGAAAGAGTCGGCGTGGAAGAGAGATTCGGAGGTGTTGTCCCAAAAGGGACCTTCTCCCAAGTCAAAAAGGTGTTTCGACACGGCTGTCACCGACATTGTCGACTGTTGTGTTGTCAGCGCGGATACAGTTACCGGTTTTTATAGATACTCCCCTCCTCTGGTTGCGTAAGGTTCGGATCATCGACCTTGAATCTAAATCAAACGTAGACATTCGCGTGTGTCGATGTAATGTTAATCTATATAAAAGCCTTATCTTCGATTGCGCGATGCTATAATTGAAGATGAGTTCATTCCCTATACGAAACATAGATCTAGGATCGTAGCGATTCTAATGTTTTTCATTAATGAAACGATAAATACGTATTTAATATATTTTAAAAGATTTTTTATAGTTAAATAATGTGCACAAAATTAAATTTTTAATCTTTCTGTATTTTATGCTCCGTTCAAAACATTTTAAAATGGATTTTTTGTCACACCGACACGTTGCTTTTTAGCGCGCAAAAACACGTTACATTTCCGGTATTTTTGAATTTTGTGTAAATTTGACAATAGAAAATATCTTCTTACTCGTTTAGATTAATTTCGAACGGAAAATATATGAAATTTTACACAATAATGTAGTAAAAATGCAAAAAATTAATACGTCAAATTAAATTCATTTAAACATTTCGTTTGAAAGAACGAATTTTATTCGGGTAATATAAATTTACATAAAAATTTTGAAAAATCAATCATTTTAATTTGAATTTGTAATCATTTCATCCCGTTCGGGGCTTAATTTCGCCTGTTTACGTAATTTAATTCTGCAATTCGCTGGATACGACTCCCGCTGCAATATCCCTTTTTGTGAAACTCAGGCAATAAATTTGCTGGGAGGTAAGCCTTTAACATCCAGTCCCGTCACTTTAAACAATTTCCCAGCTTCCGGTTGCGATTTTCTATCCGCTTCCGATAGTCCCTTCCATGCGGAAGTGACGTAAAGCGTCTCGTAATTCTTCCCTCCGAAACAACAAGACGTAATGTTCTGAGCCGGCAGAACCACGGTTTGTAGAATTTGCGCTGTAAATAAATAAATTTAGACA
Organism: Centruroides sculpturatus; assembly: GCF_000671375.1. Lineage (NCBI taxonomy): Eukaryota > Metazoa > Arthropoda > Arachnida > Scorpiones > Buthidae > Centruroides > Centruroides sculpturatus. Next base: position 142,634 of record NW_019385208.1, read on the forward strand.
TTTTATGAATATTTTATAACAGAAGAAAATCGCTGTAAAGTTATCCTCTATTTTTTATTTTACGGTTGCTATAATATTCGAACAACAATAAAGTACGAAGCTATCTGGAACAATGAAATCGATACGGGTGTTATCTTATCATCTATTGGATAACATTCTTCGACCATTTATCAGCAATGCTCTGATTGGTTGTGGGAATTTTTGAATTTTTGTAAAATTAACTATCTCGTAAAGTTTACCTTTTACATTAATAGCATAATTCTATTTATGGTTTGCAAACGAGGACTAAGCGGTATTATCACGATATCCGACGATCATAAGTAAAGAATAGATTAAATCGTAGACGGGACATTTGGACCGCGAGATAGAACTTCGTGTTTACGGGGGATAAAAAACATTTACAAATTTTTCATTTTATTGCATTTTTTGTATTTACAAAAAACCAATATTTTAGTCAGATTTTACTATTTAAAAATACAATACATAATTTTTAATTCCGCTTTGTTTTATTTACTGAATGGTTCAAAAAGGTAAACGGCTCGGACCTCTTTAGAAGGATCTTTCGAACACTCTAAAAGGCCCTACTAAAGAATATATTTACTAGCATTTATCCGCAGCACTACCGAGAAAAAGTTAACGGGTAGTTTTAGACGATTCTGTGCAAGAACCGTTTCATTTAAGAAAGACGAAAGTAAAGTTTCAAAGTTGCATCATTTATCTAGCGGTTTATTCTTCGATAAATCCCATTAATATAAGTAAATATTTAAATATTTATGCCTATTTATATGTTTCGTTAGTAAGAGAAAACTACAGTAATGTTTACGTAACTCACCGGTTTCCGGATCGACTCTCAAGACTCTTCCTCCGTAGATACAAGCGATCCACAACTTTCCCTTTTCGTCGATGGTCATCCCGTCCGGTAAGCCAAATTCGCAAAATTCGGGATTTACGTTATAATCGACTAAAGTTCTTCTATTACCTGCGACACATAAATGGGTCTATCAAGAAAATCGAAAGCTATAGACTACGAGTGGATTTCGTAGGAGCTTACTTATTTCTCCTTTCTGCAGATCGTAGTCGAAAACGTAAACTCTTCTACACAACGAATCGACGTAAAACATTAATTTGTTATCCCCACTCCAAGCTAATCCGTTCGATATTCCTATGTTTCTCTGATGACGGGTCAAGTTAAAAGAACGATCTAACGAATAAAGAGATCCTCGCCCTTCTCTTTCCGAAGGTGGAAGATGTTCCGAATACATGGATCCTGCAATACAAATTATAAAACTGTTAGAGAAAAATTCATTTTCCAAAAGACTTTACTGTTGTTGCTGGCTTCTCTAGTTTAAACTGTTAACAATTTTATTTAGTAACTTACAGTTTGGAAACGTGTTACACAAAATGATGCGTATTTGGAAAACTTGCTAAGATTGACATTTCCAACATACTTTATAACGATTACTTTTATTTTATTAAATAATTTTATCGTCAAATTTATGCCGTTTTTTCTACATTAAAAACATTTTGACGATTTCCTTTCTTCGGATAAATGCGTAAATGTATAATTACCCCGAAACACGCGATTCTCCATTTTCCACGCACGTCGCTTCTCGTACAATAACTTGCCAAGAAAAAGTGTATAATAAGACATTACGTCGACGGCTGGTAAAGATAAATGCGAAATAAAATCATAGTAGCGTGATGATTTGAAAAATCCCACGCATTTATTGCATCGGTAACAAAATCTTCATGTTTTATACCTCGTAGTTCTATTTGGCAACGATAAGCACTCCGAACGCATTGGACAAAAGCTACAATTATTGTATACAGTAAAATGTACCTTGTTTTCATTATGTTCGAGTTCGTATTAAAAAGGCCATTCGAGAGGGAGAAGAGTAGACTAGCAAAATACATCTGATTCCTCAAATGCTACGGTAGCATACGGGTAGCAATTATCCTCCATCGATTTCGATCGTGGGCGAAGGCTTCAACTTCCTCCCAACTAATATTGAGCATCTTCAAATCTTGAAGAAAAGTTCTACGCCAAGTACTCCTGGGGCGTCCTCGTGGTCGTTTGGCACCAGGGGAATCCATTTCGTGGCAGTCTTAGGGATCATATTGTTCTCCATAGGAAAAATGTGGCCGGCCAGTCGGACTCTTCTACGGGCGACAACGTTATGAAGTTTACACATCCCACTCCTTCGGAGAACCTCTTCATTGGTGATATGATCTAAATATCGGATCTTTAGGATTCGTCGTAAGCATCTCTGTTGAAAGACATCGAGCCTTCTATTGATGCTTTCCGACGTCTTCCAGGACGCAATAGCATAAACAGCTATCCGAATCACTTTGGATGTGAACGGGCGGAATTTGATTCTCAATGAGATGGTTGGTGAGGACCAGATTTTGTTCGTCCGCCAGAAGACTGTCGCCGCTTTTCCGATGCGGCACTTCGCTTCCGCGTCACCATTTTGGAAAATAACACTACCAAGTAGGTAAATCTCTTCACCCCTCCAATCGTTGTGCTCCGACAATTACTCCCCGGTTTGGCAGTGTTACATACATGCAGAATTTTCGTCTTCATGGTGTTTATCCTGAGGCCAATTTTGTGTACCTTTCGATCCAATACGGCATTAGCGTGCTGTAGCATTGTCTCGCTTTCCTCGAATAGGGCGATATCGTCGGCAAAAACCAAATCTCAAAGACTCTCCTGGTTAAACCAATGGATGCGGCCCCAACGTGCGCACCGGACTCTTTTGCCAGCCGCATGACGTAATCAAGGACGATGAGGAAGAGGAAAGGGGACAGGACACAACCCTGCGGACTTCTTTGAAATTACGACAGGAGTCAGTCCTGTCGTAATTTCAAAGAAGTCCGTATGACCACCTTCAGTCTTGATGCAACAACTCGAATGCAAGTATAAGGCCTTGAAAATGGTGAGAAAGTGTGTCGGTACACCATATAATCTCAGGATCCCCCAGAGGGACTCGAGTGAACACTGTCAAAAACCTTCTTGAAATCGATGAAATTGATGGCTAATGGGTGTCGATACTCAACGCATTGTTCGATGATATTTCGAAGGGAAAAGTTTGCTCGCTGCACGATCTTCCGCAGAGAAACCCAGCTTGCTCCTTATGCAAGCTCTGATCGAGGGCAATCCGCAAGCATCGAAGGAGGACCACACAAAATGTCTTTCCAGGCACAGAAAGGAAGGTGATATCTCCCCAGTTAGTACATTCGGAGATAGCTCTTCTCTTAGGAATTCTGACTATAGCGCCCCTTTTCAAGTCCTCTGGGACCTCCCTACATTGCCAGCACCTGTTAAACAATAACGTTATCTTTTACATAGGCTGCCGTCCGTGCTTCAGAATATCAGCCGTAATTTCGTCCAAACCGGCTGCCCTACTATTCTTTAGGCTCTTAATCGCAAGCTCCACTTCCTCAAGGGAAATATAATCAATGTCCACGCGAAGCTCATCCTGTGTATCCTCAATATCGAAATCGTATTTGATGGTCGGTTCCGCTTGATTAAATGTTTCCCGAAAATGTTCTATCCACCTCTTGTTCCGCTCATCTCGAGCCATCAGAAGTTTCCCGTTTTTGTCTTTTATTGGAACGTTGGAGTTACTCCTCATCCCAATCAGTTCATTGACTATGCGGCAAAATACATACACCGAAAAAATTAGTAAATGCTCAGAATTCGGGTACGAAATAAAGCGTCCGTGGAGAATGAACAGGGTATTTTACTTATTGTGTCAGGAGTTCTTTATTACCCGGGTAACGTACCGCATACACTACGAATGTCACGGCTGAAACGATTCGATGGGCTAAGGCTATATGCAACGTGTGGACGATCTATCAGAGAGAAATGGCCCTTATTTAGATATTAGACACCGGAAGAAAACCTAGAAAATTCCAGGAGGCTAGCCCGTTACTCGGGCACCAGTCCGCCACCGACTATCGGTCGATGGGTGTTTTTATCCACTCGGTGGGCAGCGGGGAACTGTTAAAGTTAATGGGCAATAAGCGGATTTTAGGCAAATGCCTATTTTTCCCTTAGCATATACGTGGCTAAGATTTTGTACTAACTACTACAGTGACCATTTCTTCGATATCAAAAAACTTCTGGCCACTTTAGCGGACAATGCGGTTTGCGTAACTAAAGCCTAGAAAATTTTGAATGACATTTATGTTCGGAACAAGTCGGTGTACATCGAGTGTTATTTTACATTCATCGCGGATACTATTACCGCTCTCGAAAGTAGTGGGAAACCTATGTACGAATAAATTGATCTCCTCAACAGAGCGAACCAGAAACTTTGCGATGGACAGACACTGCTGCAATAAAGTGAAGAAAAAGTCGAAAGCCGTGCTTCAAAAGAGACTCGGATTAAAGCGCTCGTTTGTCGCGGCTGATATTTTGGCAGGAAAGAAGAGCAAAACCGAAAGCGAATTCCCAGTTCGTCTTCTTCCAAAGTCGAAACACTGTCCGTTATCTTCGGTAGATGCGGAACGCTCTTTCTCTGCGTATAAATTAATTCTCGGTGACAAACGTTGCAACTTTTCTATTGAAAATTTGGAAAAAGTGTTCGTAATATATTACGAAACTAACTATGCGAAACAGAGCGAATAAAAAATGTAAAGGTAATTGTTTGTCTACTTTTGTGTTCGCATCATTCTGAATACGTGTATTTTTGTTTGGAATACATGTAAAATAAAAAATTCATCGTCCCGATAAGTAGGTTAATCGTTCGTTGCGCAAATTTTGACCGCCTGTTTTTTGTTTATAAAGCCTAAACGATGCAATTTAAAAGCTTATTTTAAGGGCCTAGATGTCCGCTGTCTAGCAATAAGTTATAAATGTGGCTGCGAAATTTGTTCAAACAAGCCAGCTCTTAGCGTGCGCGTGGAAAAGATATTACTTTCCTACACGGCTGCGCCTATTTCGTTTAAACATTTGCACGAAATCTTCTAACCGAACGGGACTTTACGTGACTTTCTTATATCATTGCCGATACATTTTCACTACAGCCGCGGTGCACCGTATTTCCAGAAGCGCAGCAATACACGGATATTTCATAAATTACAAAAATGCAACGGAAATTCCAATCCTTGGCATTGCGCAGTGTACTCTTATAGCTTTTTTTTTAATTTTTAGCATTAATACGGCCAACGAATGCCTTTGAAACAGCGCCGTTAAACTAAAGAATGATATCATTCTTAAAATGAAAAGTAATATCTAAATTTAACGAAAATCTTTTATCGCGCATCAGTTTATTAGACGATAAAAGATAAAACAGTGGTAACAAATCTTCCACAAGGACATCGATAGATACACGTATTGCCCTTCGGATTCCGTTGTAGTAAAATTTAAACGCTTTCTTATCGCTACAAAGTTAACGAATTCGCAAACCTGCCCATAATCTTCCGTAAGAATCGCATTTTCCGTCGTTAAATCGAGTCAAGCGATCGTCTTCTTCCACTTCTACGATCGTTTCTATTTTCCTAGTGTCCCAATTTACGTTGACGATTTTTCTAGCCACCGTCCCTATACAGAGACGATCGTTGCCGACGTAAGGAATTACGACACTGGCCGTTCCATCTAAAATAAAAAAATAAAAATAAAAAACACTCGAAAGCCTCCGTCACCCCCGTTAAGAGTAAATTAACAATAAAAGTTTGTATTTACTTGTATGAATTACGTCGATTTCGTTAGTGACCGGATCTAATCTGCAAAAGTTTCCTTCGAATAAATCGACGAATAACAGATTGCCGGTATTTTCTTCCCAAATCGGCCCTTCTCCTAAATTAAAAATTGTCTGTGATGCGGCGGAGACCGACATCTTAACGTCTCGATGCCGGAATTTCCGATAACCTTATACTTCGCTGCGATCTCGTATCGTTCTTATCGTATTATCTTAATAGATAAGAATATCGATGACACACCGTGAGTAGAGAAACGTAAGGCGGAAATCGTTCCAACTAAAGGAACTAGTCCACGCGCTACCAGGTGGCCCTTCTACCTTCCCTTTAACTCGAAAGCCGCGGACGGGCGCGGTACGGCGGAGCCCGGACCCTTTTACCTTCGCGAATAATAATAATTTTCTGTATAAACAGTGGTCGTAGCGGTCGAAATGTTTGTGGCCGCGTGCCGAACATATTTTAAATCTGTCGGTTGGGGAGAAGGTTTATAGGTACTGTACGCGTCATTTCAAAGTCTAATTAAATTAAACCGTAACGAATTTATGTCTCTTCGCTAGATGGCGACGCGCGGTCAAGGGATTAGCTATAAGAAAGGTGTATTATCGAAGTTTACTATTATATTTGAAAAAGTGACATTAAAAAATTAATTAATTAGCAAAATCTTTCGGGTATTAAAAAAAGTAACATGGTTACGCTAGATGGCAGTACGTGTAAATATGGCGGGTTTTTCGAATCGTTACCTGTTGTATCGGTGATTCGTTAGGCCTAACTGTACTCGCGTGAGCGAAGATTACGTCTATTCGGAAACGACAAAACCTCGACCGATCTCGAAGGAAAAGTAAACAGGTAAGACTAGGCTTAGTTCTAGTGATGGGAATATCGATAACCCGCAAAGCCGATAATGATATCGAACTAGGTTTAAAGTTTCGCCTTTCGGGTTCAAAAGTCATAACAGGGAAGGTTGTTTTAGAGATACTCGTGCGAAGAAACCTACGTAACATTTCCTCTTTTAACAGCGTGGGAATCCAACCCAGCGAGGCTGTAATTCACCGGACCCCAAAACTTGCAGTTTAGATTTGAAAGCAAGATAATAATCAACTCAGAAATTACCAAATACAACTACGCGCGCAAATTCATAATGTAACTTGTTTGTTTATTTATTATTTTACTTACTCGATACGTCCTAAACTCTGCATTACTTAACCCACTAACTTAATACGTTGTAAAAACTATTTTTCGCGGAGGAAAGAAAAACGTTAGCTTTGCCAGGATTGAGCCGGAGAGCCTGTTTCGTCTCCGCTTTCGAAAATGATCTTTCCGACGGAACAGAGCTTTTTATATTTGGGAATAAGGCGGACAAATGTTCCCATTCTTCATTTAAGGGGCAGCATTTACGGTCTATCAAATTTCGATATAGGTAATGTTTTAACTCTGTAAACGAGCTACCCGAGTCTCCGTGTTTCGGTTCCTGTCTGCTTCGCGGCTAGAGGGATGTGGAAGCTCCAGATATCGTCACTGTTAGTTAACTTCTAACTGATGCTCATTCCGTTCATTACTTGTTCTCGCAATATCTTTTAGGGTCTCGTTGATGCCAGGTATTGCCCGTGAACGAGCTATTGGTGAATCAAAATGCAACCTTTAAATCGCGGATCGAGTATATTAGAAATAGCGAGTGGTTGCTTTCGGCCAGGGCTGTGGAGTCCGAGTCGGAGTCGTGGAGTTTTGGTGTTTTAGCCGGAGTCGGAGTCGGTAGATTTTTACGCGACTCCACAGCTCTGCTTTCGGCATCCTTAAAATAGTCTGCCCGGGAATTCGTCGTGGCAACCCGAAAATTTTTCCCTATTGTTTCCGAAGGAGTTCTGGCAGCTGTGGCTTTAGTCACACAACTTATCATTGGTAGGACAGAACTGACTAATATATTTTTCACCCGAAGTCTGTTTCGTTAGCTGATCGAGTGGTTTCAAATCGTGTAAGTCGCAGTCTGGCAGTTCGCGAGATAGCGCAACAACGCTGAACGTCGCTTTCCTTTGTCTCCTCCCCTGCCAATTCACAGTTTTCACCGATATATCGATATTCCAATCTCAGCATTACTTAATTCTGCGAGTTTCCCAGCGTACAAGGAGTACGATGATTCCTTAGCGCAAAAAGCGGTATGATTCAAGCTCAAAAGTGTCATTTATGACTCTTTTACACTATTCGTCATCTATATTAATATTATAAAGAGGTAATGTTTGTAAGTAAGTTATGTATGCAAGTTTGTTTGCAGCGGGTAATCTCCGAAACTACTCATCCGATTTCAAAAATTCTTTCAACAATATTTAGAATGGAACCTCGGGGTGGACATAGGCTGTATATTATTCCGTTAAACATTCATATAAATTAAAATATATAATCTAGGTTAAGGCTTTTATGTCCAACAGATGGCGCTACGAGTACGACGCCCTAAGTTTGCTTTTCTGTGAGGCATTATGCTTTTCTGTGAAAATGAACTAAAGCAGATCATCTTCTATCTATCTATATAAATAAAAATGTAATGTTCGTTTGTTCCTACCGATTCCTTTGAAATTTTGACACGATGCTGCATTCGAATACGCACGTGTTTTTATATAATATACGTGTCGAAATTCCTCCACTGAAGGGAGATGGTTAGGATTAAGGCTTACCGTAAAGAACTCTGCTTCTATTTATACTATTTTGGATGCGGTTTTTTGCCTTTTAATAGGGTACGTCAACAGAATGTACAATTAAGAAGAAATTTTTCGAAAAATTCTCCCCTCCAAAGGGAAGTGTTATAAATTTATAATAGATACATTTTGAGCCACAACGCGTGGCGGGGTCTGCTAGTCGGCTAATATTGGGTTTATGGATAAAGTATGTGGATATTGCGGTGCTCCGAAGTGGAAGAATGAATCACGGAGATGCGGAAAAGTCAAACTGGATGTTCTTGCCCCCAACCTCATCACTATTAAATGGGAGTGGTCCCGCCACTAAACATTTCTTAACGAGTCACCGGGCCTCGAACGCAGCTATTAACGTCACAAACCAACAGATTTGCAACTACCAACGTAGCTGCAGATCTCTGTTCGTTTGTGCCCCTAATAAAAAAACACGAAATATTGTATATTAAATAAGTAAATATAATTTCGCGGCTAGTATACGATAAAGATTTCGAATGTGACAAACGTACTTATACAGATGTATATGCCCACGGTGACCAAACTGCCAGTCCCCTATATTTGTACCATCTTTTTCTTTACGCTCGAAACCCTCTATTTGCACGTACAGTACGTAAGGTTAAAATTTTCGTAAGTTTGCTGTTCAATATGTAGTGTTAAATACATACGGATTGTAAGCGTTTGGCCACACTCGATATATACATTATCTAAGAATTCATTCTTCATCCAGTGTTATGTAGATGCGCACTATCTACACTGGTTTCCAATGTGGGTTCTAGTTATCGCACTGGGAGTATCGATGCCTGGAAAACTCCGTATCTTTTTAGGGTGGTAAAAATTTTAGTTTGTCAGTTTGCCTGTTTATTCGCTTTTATATAAACCATGATAGCGTAAGTAGCGACAAACCTACTCCAGGAAGGCGATTTTGGTGAACCTGATCAAAATGACATATACAGTACGTATTTTTCCTCACCCCAGACAAAATCTCGACGGAGTCCTTGCTTCTAACGCGCGATAATCTTCACACTTTTAAGTCATCCCTTGTCAAAATGTACATTCCTGGAATCCGCCATTGCTAGAAACCTAAGTGTTGAACGCCGCACATCAACGATAAGCGGGTTTTTTACATTCGATCGTCGATTTTTCTAAATTGAGGGTGCGGAGACTCCGCAATTAATTAATTAATTCGTATCATTCAGCTGGGTAAATCAATTGTCGCAAAGTTTGTTTGCATCTTCGCTATAGTACTGTACAGTACTTATTCGTTGCGCTTATCGCAACTTACTACCACGTATTATAAGTCAGCAAGAAAAATATTTATTCCGTTATCTCGTATAAAACAATACAGCTGTGATAATTAAATGTACAGTAATTATCTACCAGCAATTATTTATTGAGTCACGATGCCTGGCTGCAATTTTTAATCACGTTTTAAATTTATTTCAATTAAAATATGCTCTCGCTTCAAATTAGTACCGTAGTGTCTTGCCTCCGTACGTCACACTTTTCCGTTAGCGACGGAGGTGTGCCGGTCATCTATTAACTGCTTTCGGGGGAAAAGTTTTCAATGGAAATAACGTGACTCGCAGTTTGCGTGGGAAGTTCGTATATAGTTACTCAGGACCCGTCCATAAGCTTTCCATATCTGGTCTCGACTTTTGTCTAACTCCGTTCTCGAGATTAAGGAAGGGCAGACGGTGGGGATATTTTTTGAAATTGTAGCCCAATTAAGAGTTGATCTTGGCACACCACCGAAGTAGGCTGTAGTACGTGGGTAAATATCAAAAATATATTATTTCTACATTAATTTTTTCTACTTACAGTATAGTCCAATACAGAACATTCTATAGAAAGTAAAAATAAAATCTAATTTTCCTAAGCGTAAAATTTTTCGTAGTTTAATTTCCAATAAATACGATGTTAAATCAATTTAATATACAGACGATTTCTTTTCAAATATATAAAAACTGTCTAAAGACAGTATTAACATAGGCTCTTCCAGAAATTTTATAGTTTTGTTGTTGTTATTGTAAAAGTACTTTATTCACATAAGAATGAGTTAATAAAATATTTTTAATTTGGATGACGTCAGCAACAGTCAAGGAATCATTGCTACGTTTCATCGTTCGTTTACTTGCTCAACATTTTCACTTTGGCACTCTCGGTCATCCGCCGAAGTACAATCGCCGGGCTCCACGATTACGGTTTCGGGTTTGGTCAGTTTGTCTCGCTTTTTCAATTCGCAGGCTTTCTTGTAAGGAGGATCGATGGGAATCTGAACGGGCGAGCGATATTCGTATTCTCTGCCTTCGATGTCTAACGGGTAGGACCTGTCCGCGTCGAAACCGCTGAGGTCTCCGCAGGCGATGAAAGGAACCACGGTGCGATTGGGACCGTCGACGTGCTCCACAGGATAAGAAAACCGTCCGTCCAATAAACTTAGCACGGTCGGCACGTAACCTTCCGGAGGAGAATAATTCTGACACACGACAAACGCTTCTATGCTGGAATTTCTACTACTTCGAGGTTTTGCCACGAAAACCGCGGGGAAAAATATTTTTAACTGGCAGTAGAGCAGATTTATGTCTTTACCTCTGAATATCTTTGCCACGAAGGTGCCGCCCTTTTTCAGCACGTGGGTCGTTATATTTAAAGCGGCCAGCAGCAGTTGTCCCTGTATGTATTCGTCTATGTCGTGTAGTCCGGTGACGTCGGGAGCGCCGTCGCACACCACCAGATCCGCGCTCTCCCCCTCGAAGTGACCGATTATTTGCTGCGCCGTCGACAGTTTCGTAATGTCCCCTTGAATCTGTATCACTCCGGGTAACGGAGCCATGGCCTGTAGATCCACGGCCACGATCTTGACGTCCCGATCGTCCGACCCCGTTCGCAGTTTCCGCGACAAAACTTGGCTCCAGCTTCCGGGAGCGGCGCACAGATCCACCGCCCGCTTGCAGTCTTCGAAGATGTTAAATTCTTCGTTTATCTGTAGCAATTTAAAGGCGCTTCTCGCTCTCCACCCTTCTTCCTTCGCCAGTCTGTAGTAGATGTCTCTCTTGTCTTTCGACGATCGTCCCATTCTGACCGCTAAATTCCCTGAAATAAAGAAATTGTCATTTATAAAGTATTATCTTCAATTATATGCGCTATGTTAAACTATTTAATTATACGTCGGCAATCGTATAACCTGAATTATTAATATTAAACGTAACTAAATTAGCTTTTGGTTTAACCGTTTCAATTTATTTACTATGTCAAATATATGCATAATCGCTACTCGTAAACATATATCTATACAGTATTATAAAGGCCTGCACGATCACGTCACTATGGGCGATATATACTGTCTCTTCTTTTCTGATTAGTTCCTGCCTCTGCATGTATTGAGTGTGACCCGGGAAAGGGAAGGCTCTAATTTGCCCTTAGAATGTTTATATCGCAAATCCAGATCCTTCTTTACCGAATTATTTTTCTCCCGCGGCCAAAATTTGCTTTATAGCAAGCTGTTACGTCGTAAGTTAATCAAAATGGTAAATCGTTGTTTTAATGGTGACCGGTTTCGTTGGGTTGAAAAATTGTTTATCTCTTTTAACTATTTATTCGTACAGTTGGATCCGTACTATTTTAAATGATAAATTACTTTTATGAAAAACATTGGTTGTCTTCACCGATCGATAAAATCTGTATGTTTATCTTGCTTCCTGCTGAAAATAAAATGAACGGCAGAAAGAAAAAGAAATATGTACCGACGAAAACTGATAAATAAAGTATATTTAAACACGATAAGAATAATATGTGATAAATGGACCGTTGACCAATTATTGGAGTGGTTCGAGGGTCGAAACTCGGAGACCCACAAAAGAATTATCAAACATTATAAAAGTCGGTTGTTTGATATAATGGACTATTAGCGAGGTTGAGGCCGAAGTTTTAAACGCGAAAACGTGTACGTCGGAGTTCACCGCCGCTTTCACGTAAGCCTAGAAGTTTGACAATGGTGTTTGGATTGTCGAGCATGATTCCACTGACTATGCAAACACCATTGTCAAACTTCTAGGCTTAGGGGAAAGCGGCGCCGAACGTCCGACGTACACGTTTTCGCGTTTAAAACTTCGGCTTCAACCTCGCTATTGGTGTTGGTCCATTCAAACCTAATGCTTTTGTATAGTATTTAAATGTCTACTCGGACTAATTTTATTAACAGGACGTATTATACCGACGTCTTTGTTCAGCAAAAGTTAAGAAAGCCTATCAGAGAAAACAGTCTTTATTTTTCACATGTACTGTACAGTACACTTTATACACGATATTGTGTTTCGGACTAGTTCGTCCCTCATCAGCAGGTCTACATTCAATATTTTAGTTTTTCGATTTTTAAACATTTCGAAAATCAGAATTACCAACAGAGCCACTTTTATTATAATTCTTAGATACCTATTACTAGATGCTCTCTCTCTTATATCCCCAGTCATTCCTTCTGTCGATAATTCTATTCCATGATTGGTAGATATATCTTCCCATATTGTTGTTCATTCTGTTCTGTTGTCTCGCTATGTAAATGTGTTCGTATAATTGCCTTTTGAAATTATTCTTTTCTTTTTTCTTTATTTTTACAGTACTCAAATCTATTTCACACTCATTCGTATTACAACGTTCTGCTACTGCAGAATTTGCATAATTATTTTTAATGTTCTTTTAAACATATTTTCAATTTTCTTTTTGTTTCTCCTATATACCTACTCCTATGTTTTCTTTTGTTCACAATTACAATTAAACGAATATACCACACCTTTTTCTTCTGTAATCTCGAATTTTTTTTATCATTTCTATAAAATAAATATTTTTTGGTTGAATCTGTTTTTTTCTGGTATTAAATTTATTTTACCAGCAATTACTTTTTTAACTCTTTCAAATAATTTGGGTATATATATATCAATTTTACAAACTGTTTTTCTTTATAAAATTGTTTTCTCGGCTGTTCTTCATTTCATAATTTTTGTATCCATTTTTTCAGTACAAATTTTGGGTAATCATTTAATATGAACATTTTGACTATTTCTTCTATTTCCTGAATTTGAGTTTCTATTTCAGTTGTTCTGTTTTTTTATTTTATCCACATACATTTTAAATATATTGTATTTCATACTTATTGAAACAGTTGATTTATAATTAATTACCTTAGATATTTGCATAGGCTTTACATATTTTTTTTATATATTAATTTATCATTTTTTCTTTCTATTGTTATGTCTAAATAGTTAAGACTGTTCTGTTTTAATTTCAAACTGTATGTTTCCTTTTATGGTGTTTGCTTGTTCTAATACTATTTGTTCTAACATATTAAATTCTATACTATGAGATCATATGCCTGTGTTTAGATCATATGCCTGTCATCTAACACAGGCATATGATCTAATGCTTTTGTATATGCAAATCTGTTCACTACACACTGGGGTATAAATGGTTTTATTATAGACTGGTTTTTGGGTCCTGTACCTCTGACGTCCCTCGTCCTAATGAATTATTAAATTATACAGTTTTAGTTTTGCACTATCTTGCGCTATCTTTGTTATCTAAACAAAATTAGCCTCTATAAATATTAATATTAAATCTGAAACTAAATTGGAAAAGTCTAAATAAACAACCTGTCTCAGAGATTTGGAAAATAGGATAAGATAGAAAATAATTTAATCAATTTTAAAGTACAGTCGTGGTTGTGATTGAATTAAGTTTTGCTTTATAATAAGTATTTTTATGTGGGAGAAAAGATATACTGTATAAATAGAAAAATGGAATAAGTATTGACATAGTGATTGGACCAAAATTAGCAGATATTTATATGACTGAATTAGATAAAAAAAATGAATGTCTTTAAAGGATATAGTTTTCATAGCAAGATATGTATATATGATGATGCAGTAACAAATGATAGTATAATTCTAAATTACACAAATACATTAAGCACTTAAAATTTGAACATAAATTAGAAATAACATTAATTATTTAGATATAACAATAACTATTACAATAATAATATTGATATTAGTTCATATAAATCATATTGTCCATAAAAAAGAACAGTTTTGTAACGGCCTTATCCAAGATTTGGACTAGAACAACAACGTTGGAAGAAAGGATTAAAAAAACAAATGAGTCATTATACAAATTTTTATTAAATGGATACTTGCACTAGTTATTAAAAAAATGGTCTATAGAATATAATAAATATAGATTTAATGTTAAATATAAAGATGAGAATAATATATATGTGTCCTTCTTTCTTTATATTAAAGATTTATTCGAAAAGTACAAAAATAAATTTAAAGATCACGGTATTGTATTAGCTGCTAACTTAGAAAATAAAATTAAAACTAGCAAAAGAAAAAGAAGGGAATTATAGAAGAAGTAGGGTAGTTTATAGTTTATAAAAATATTCAATTGCACATGTATAAAGCATGTTAATTATATAATTGAAATGGAGACAGCTGAAAATTAGAATCTGTGAACACGAAGCAGAGATTAGACTAAAATACAGCGGGTGATCGGTTAATGAACAAATCAGATAACGAACATTTTCGCAAAAGATTTTTATGATCAGACAACTAACACATGATCAGATAACGAACACTTCACTGAACAAACATAAAAAGAAGCGATGAAAATAGCAAATGCCAATTGATTTTCTTTTGTCTTCAGGTAACTTTTTGGAGTGAGAGAGATGTCAATGTCGACGCTCAACCCGATATATACTGATCAGATAGTATTCCTCGAACTTTGAAATACTCCGTTGTAATTCCAGCCTTTTATTTTTCTGACAAACAATTTTTTTATAGTATTTGCGAGACTGTCGGGTGGTCACTCATTAAGTTTTGCATCGGTTTTTATTTTTGAAAGGTAAGAGTATAATAGCAAAAGTAGAGAGTGGGCAGATGTTTGATGTTGCTGGGTAGTATGGCTTGAACAGGTCTACAGTAGGCCGCAGTTCAATCTTATCTAAGAAAGATACAGTATAATCAAGACTCAAGCAGCTAAAGGAGTAACAAAAATCACTTCTGAGAAATAAAGAACATTGAAGAGCTCATAATGGAACCTGAAACGGATCTGACGACAGAAGAACGTCAAGATCTCTTGAATGAAGAACACTAAGAAACTCGGCGAGATATGTTTTCTTCTGAAAAAGAGGATTAATGCCGATATCTGCTATTAATTAAAGATCTTTTGAAGAAGTGGGAGATGTCAGATCAATGGTCTTAGAATGGCATACAAACCAGGTAGAGGTTAATAGGCTTGGGGATCTCTACAATTACAATGCTATTAATTACTTCTGAAAATCCTGAAGAAGAGAGAAAAACAATCGACATTAGACAGATTCTTTAACCCCCACAAACAAAAAAACATGACTAATAAAAATGCAAGTCTGTGTATATATGTATTTTTATTATTACATATAAATAAACATAGTAAGAAAGTATATATTTTTTATTTTTTGGGGTCTCCAGAATGAATTAATCAAATTCCCATACAAACCTATGGTAAATTGATAACCGGTTAACGAACAATTCGGATAGCAAACAAAGTCTTGGAACAGATTATGTTTGTTAACCAATCACCCACTGTATAACCAATCTCCACAGTTTAAGTATTGTGAGAAATATGTATGTTCCATTGATAAAAGTAATGTTAAAATCCTCTATAAAGAAAAAGACACATATTTACATAAATTTAAAGAACATGTGGCAATTGTACACACAAATAATACTATTAATTTAAATAATGGAATGAAAATAGAGGGTGCATGGTGGGACATCATCTGAGATAAAAGTTTGTATAAAAGTGAACGTTGGTTAATTGATGGACAATTGTATGAACAGAAAATTTATAAAAGAAATGAAAAAATATCAGTTGTAAGTTTATATTGATAATAGAGAGGTTATGGCCAACATTTTCAACGTGAAAACGTGTACGTCGGACATTCAGCGCTGCCATCCTGTAAACCTAGAAGTTTGACAATGGCATTTGGAACGTCAGTGGAATCATGCTCGATGTTCCAAATGCCACTGTCAATCTTCTAGGCTTACAGGATGGTGGCGCTGAACGTCCAACATTCAAGTTTTCGCGTTGAAAATTTTGGCTAAACCTCTCTATCATTACTATGTAAACTCTAAAAGATTGTATTTTTGTTTTATAGCCTAAATAGGGTGACAATATTTGTATAAAATCACCCGAAATGCATAGCAAGTTTTTTGAAAAATAAATGATTGTTTTTCTGTTCTGAGTACCCTTCGTGTTGTCTCTGATAAAAAGGCAAATAAGAGGAAGAAAGAAATCAACATTTTTAGATTTTTACTTTTTGTTTTTAAGCTAAGACCAACAAATGAAATGATTCCATTGAACAAGCCCTTATATTTGGAACACACCTTTAATATTTCAGAACTCAAACTGAATGGTTTTAAGGAAAATGAATTTGCTGCAAAAATCTCCCATAGACCAAGTTGGTGAGTTAGCATTTCACAGTTCTAATGGCCATGTTCTGGAATCTTCCACACAAGGTAGGTATGCACTGTTCAAGAGAAATACAGTAGACCCCCTATAACATGGTAGATATGTTCCATGTTTTATGAATTTCATGTTGTACAAGTCACTTAAATACATGAGCAAATCACAGCCCAGCATGTATGCAGTTTAGGGACTGGCTGTTTGAAAGGTTTTCTTCCATAAAATTAATCGCTTCTAGACTAATTTGACTCAACATTTCCAAAACACATATAATTTTTTTGGGAATAATCCATATAAACTATGCTATAAACAAAAAATTGTAGAATTACTTACCGAGTGTGCACCATTCGACAACGCCATCGCTTAAGATTGTTTTTGTCAAAGAGCGGCACATCGAACGGCGGGCGTGTGTTTCCTGATAAGTTATTTTTCTGCGAAAAATTCGCTGGACTTTGGAGACATCATTAATATAAATATAATTTTTATGGCCATTAAATAATAAATGGTTTTTAGTAGGTCCACTGCTCGTTTAAACTCAACGGTTTGTGCAATATCTGCTATTGATCCAGATTCGACCAATCCTGTCATGACACGAGTCGGCGATGACATTTTATTGTATTATATGAGTCTCTTTTAGCATGTTTATATAAGAATACAATCGCAATTTTTTCGCCATTTTATATTAATCTGTATTATATGAACCCATGTTATAGGGGGGTCTACTGTACAAAGAAATGATATGATATATGCAACAAGTGATTGCATGATTTCATTTGGACTGCTTTCCATCGTACGATGGACATGCTATACTTTGAATGAAATTTTGTTTATTCTGATGATAACTTGTGCAACAGTGTGTACAATATTTTATAGCTTTCAAATTTTAGTAAACATTACATTGGAAATCTCCTTCAACAGAAAAAAATGCCACTGAACTGTGAATAAGAGGCGAATGGCCAGCTACATCATATAAATATAGTCATTCCAATATTTTTAATTGCAACAAAACTGGACTATTTTACAAGTGCTAACAAAAACCTTGTCATCTTAAAATGAAAGATGTAAGGGAGGAAAATAGATGAAAGAAAAAATTACTATATTGTTGTGCAGAAATATGACAGAACTAAAAATTAGTTGTCGTCGGTCAAAGAAAAAATCCCATGCATATTTAAAAATATTTGAGTAATAGTAAAATTATATTACTATTGGCACATTATTAGTAGTACATTATAGTAAAATAAATAAATCATTATTACACTGCTAAAATCTCGTAAGCAACATAACAGACAAATTATTCTTATGATATAACAAGCTTGGTCAAGCCAATCTGATAGCACGCTCCACAAAAGCAAATCAAAATCAAATACAGGTAGCCCTCGGTTTACGCCAGCTCAATTTAAGCTGAATCACAATAACGCTGCTGCACAATTTGCCGTTTTGCGGTGTAATTCCCCGATTTTTCCCTATGCTAGACTGATTTTCATTTCAGTGTTGACGTATTTACCGAGCCGCAACATTGTACATTCGTTAAAACAAAGATTTTTATTGAATATATTTATTTTTTCTGTTTAATATTATTGGGTATGTATACNAGGCTTAGTTCTAGTGATGGGAATATCGATAACCCGCAAAGCCGATAATGATATCGAACTAGGTTTAAAGTTTCGCCTTTCGGGTTCAAAAGTCATAACAGGGAAGGTTGTTTTAGAGATACTCGTGCGAAGAAACCTACGTAACATTTCCTCTTTTAACAGCGTGGGAATCCAACCCAGCGAGGCTGTAATTCACCGGACCCCAAAACTTGCAGTTTAGATTTGAAAGCAAGATAATAATCAACTCAGAAATTACCAAATACAACTACGCGCGCAAATTCATAATGTAACTTGTTTGTTTATTTATTATTTTACTTACTCGATACGTCCTAAACTCTGCATTACTTAACCCACTAACTTAATACGTTGTAAAAACTATTTTTCGCGGAGGAAAGAAAAACGTTAGCTTTGCCAGGATTGAGCCGGAGAGCCTGTTTCGTCTCCGCTTTCGAAAATGATCTTTCCGACGGAACAGAGCTTTTTATATTTGGGAATAAGGCGGACAAATGTTCCCATTCTTCATTTAACGGGCAGCATTTACGGTCTATCAAATTTCGATATAGGTAATGTTTTAACTCTGTAAACGAGCTACCCGAGTCTCCGTGTTTCGGTTCCTGTCTGCTTCGCGGCTAGAGGGATGTGGAAGCTCCAGATATCGTCACTGTTAGTTAACTTCTAACTGATGCTCATTCCGTTCATTACTTGTTCTCGCAATATCTTTTAGGGTCTCGTTGATGCCAGGTATTGCCCGTGAACGAGCTATTGGTGAATCAAAATGCAACCTTTAAATCGCGGATCGAGTATATTAGAAATAGCGAGTGGTTGCTTTCGGCCAGGGCTGTGGAGTCCGAGTCGGAGTCGTGGAGTTTTGGTGTTTTAGCCGGAGTCGGAGTCGGTAGATTTTTATGCGACTCTACAGCCCTGGCAGGGCTGTGGAGTCGGAGTCGTGGAGTTTTGGTGTTTTAGCCGGAGTCGGAGTCGGTAGATTTTTACGCGACTCCACAGCTCTGCTTTCGGCATCCTTAAAATAGTCTGCCCGGGAATTCGTCGTGGCAACCCGAAAATTTTTCCCTATTGTTTCCGAAGGAGTTCTGGCAGCTGTGGCTTTAGTCACACAACTTATCATTGGTAGGACAGAACTGACTAATATATTTTTCACCCGAAGTCTGTTTCGTTAGCTGATCGAGTGGTTTCAAATCGTGTAAGTCGCAGTCTGGCAGTTCGCGAGATAGCGCAACAACGCTGAACGTCGCTTTCCTTTGTCTCCTCCCCTGCCAATTCACAGTTTTCACCGATATATCGATATTCCAATCTCAGCATTACTTAATTCTGCGAGTTTCCCAGCGTACAAGGAGTACGATGATTCCTTGGCGCAAAAAGCGGTATGATTCAAGCTCAAAAGTGTCATTTATGACTCTTTTACACTATTCGTCATCTATATTAATATTATAAAGAGGTAATGTTTGTAAGTAAGTTATGTATGCAAGTTTGTTTGCAGCGGGTAATCTCCGAAACTACTCATCCGATTTCAAAAATTCTTTCAACAATATTTAGAATGGAACCTCGGGGTGGACATAGGCTGTATATTATTCCGTTAAACATTCATATAAATTAAAATATATAATCTAGGTTGACTTTTATGTCCAACAGATGGCGCTACGACGCCGCTAAGTTTGCTTTTCTGTGAAAATGAACTAAAGCGGATCATCTTCTATTTATATAAATAAAAATGTAATGTTCGTTTGTTCCTACCGATTCCTTTGAAATTTTGACACGATGCTGCATTCGAATACGCACGTGTTTTTATATAATATACGTGTCGAAATTCCTCCACTGAAGGGAGATGGTTAGGATTAAGGCTTACCGTAAAGAACTCTGCTTCTATTTATACTATTTTGGATGCGGTTTTTTGCCTTTTAATAGGGTACGTCAACAGAATGTACAATTAAGAAGAAATTTTTCGAAAAATTCTCCCCTCCAAAGGGAAGTGTTATAAATTTATAATAGATACATTTTGAGCCACAACGCGTGGCGGGGTCTGCTAGTCGGCTAATATTGGGTTTATGGATAAAGTATGTGGATATTGCGGTGCTCCGAAGTGGAAGAATGAATCACGGAGATGCGGAAAAGTCAAACTGGATGTTCTTGCCCCCAACCTCATCACTATTAAATGGGAGTGGTCCCGCCACTAAACATTTCTTAACGAGTCACCGGGCCTCGAACGCAGCTATTAACGTCACAAACCAACAGATTTGCAACTACCAACGTAGCTGCAGATCTCTGTTCGTTTGTGCCCCTAATAAAAAAACACGAAATATTGTATATTAAATAAGTAAATATAATTTCGCGGCTAGTATACGATAAAGATTTCGAATGTGACAAACGTACTTATACAGATGTATATGCCCACGGTGACCAAACTGCCAGTCCCCTATATTTGTACCATCTTTTTCTTTACGCTCGAAACCCTCTATTTGCACGTACAGTACGTAAGGTTAAAATTTTCGTAACTTTGCTGTTCAATATGTAGTGTTAAATACATACGGATTGTAAGCGTTTGGCCACACTCGATATATACATTATCTAAGAATTCATTCTTCATCCAGTGTTATGTAGATGCGCACTATCTACACTGGTTTCCAATGTGGGTTCTAGTTATCGCACTGGGAGTATCGATGCCTGGAAAACTCCGTATCTTTTTAGGGTGGTAAAAATTTTAGTTTGTCAGTTTGCCTGTTTATTCGCTTTTATATAAACCATGATAGCGTAAGTAGCGACAAACCTACTCCAGAAAGGCGATTTTGGTGAACCTGATCAAAATGACATATACAGTACGTATTTTTCCTCACCCCAGACAAAATCTCGACGGTGTCCTTGCTTCTAACGCGCGATAATCTTCACACTTTTAAGTCATCCCTTGTCAAAATGTACATTCCTGGAATCCGCCATTGCTAGAAACCTAAGTGTTGAACGCCGCACATCAACGATAAGCGGGTTTTTTACATTCGATCGTCGATTTTTCTAAATTGAGGGTGCGGAGACTCCGCAATTAATTAATTAATTCGTATCATTCAGCTGGGTAAATCAATTGTCGCAAAGTTTGTTTGCATCTTCGCTATAGTACTGTACAGTACTTATTCGTTGCGCTTATCGCAACTTACTACCACGTATTATAAGTCAGCAAGAAAAATATTTATTCCGTTATCTCGTATAAAACAATACAGCTGTGATAATTAAATGTACAGTAATTATCTACCAGCAATTATTTATTGAGTCACGATGCCTGGCTGCAATTTTTAATCACGTTTTAAATTTATTTCAATTAAAATATGCTCTCGCTTCAAATTAGTACCGTAGTGTCTTGCCTCCGTACGTCACACTTTTCCGTTAGCGACGGAGGTGTGCCGGTCATCTATTAACTGCTTTCGGGGGAAAAGTTTTCAATGGAAATAACGTGACTCGCAGTTTGCGTGGGAAGTTCGTATATAGTTACTCGGGGCCCGTCCATAAGCTTTCCATATCTGGTCTCGACTTTTGTCTAACTCCGTTCTCGAGATTAAGGAAGGGCAGACGGTGGGGATATTTTTTGAAATTGTAGCCCAATTAAGAGTTGATCTTGGCACACCACCGAAGTAGGCTGTAGTACGTGGGTAAATATCAAAAATATATTATTTCTACATTAATTTTTTCTACTTACAGTATAGTCCAATACAGAACATTCTATAGAAAGTAAAAATAAAATCTAATTTTCCTAAGCGTAAAATTTTTCGTAGTTTAATTTCCAATAAATACGATGTTAAATCAATTTAATATACAGACGATTTCTTTTCAAATATATAAAAACTGTCTAAAGACAGTATTAACATAGGCTCTTCCAGAAATTTTATAGTTTTGTTGTTGTTATTGTAAAAGTACTTTATTCACATAAGAATGAGTTAATAAAATATTTTTAATTTGGATGACGTCAGCAACAGTCAAGGAATCATTGCTACGTTTCATCGTTCGTTTACTTGCTCAACATTTTCACTTTGGCACTCTCGGTCATCCGCCGAAGTACAATCGCCGGGCTCCACGATTACGGTTTCGGGTTTGGTCAGTTTGTCTCGCTTTTTCAATTCGCAGGCTTTCTTGTAAGGAGGATCGATGGGAATCTGAACGGGCGAGCGATATTCGTATTCTCTGCCTTCGATGTCTAACGGGTAGGACCTGTCCGCGTCGAAACCGCTGAGGTCTCCGCAGGCGATGAAAGGAACCACGGTGCGATTGGGACCGTCGACGTGCTCCACAGGATAAGAAAACCGTCCGTCCAATAAACTTAGCACGGTCGGCACGTAACCTTCCGGAGGAGAATAATTCTGACACACGACAAACGCTTCTATGCTGGAATTTCTACTACTTCGAGGTTTTGCCACGAAAACCGCGGGGAAAAATATTTTTAACTGGCAGTAGAGCAGATTTATGTCTTTACCTCTGAATATCTTTGCCACGAAGGTGCCGCCCTTTTTCAGCACGTGGGTCGTTATATTTAAAGCGGCCAGCAGCAGTTGTCCCTGTATGTATTCGTCTATGTCGTGTAGTCCGGTGACGTCGGGAGCGCCGTCGCACACCACCAGATCCGCGCTCTCCCCCTCGAAGTGACCGATTATTTGCTGCGCCGTCGACAGTTTCGTAATGTCCCCTTGAATCTGTATCACTCCGGGTAACGGAGCCATGGCCTGTAGATCCACGGCCACGATCTTGACGTCCCGATCGTCCGACCCCGTTCGCAGTTTCCGCGACAAAACTTGGCTCCAGCTTCCGGGAGCGGCGCACAGATCCACCGCCCGCTTGCAGTCTTCGAAGATGTTAAATTCTTCGTTTATCTGTAGCAATTTAAAGGCGCTTCTCGCTCTCCACCCTTCTTCCTTCGCCAGTCTGTAGTAGATGTCTCTCTTGTCTTTCGACGATCGTCCCATTCTGACCGCTAAATTCCCTGAAATAAAGAAATTGTCATTTATAAAGTATTATCTTCAATTATATGCGCTATGTTAAACTATTTAATTATACGTCGGCAATCGTATAACCTGAATTATTAATATTAAACGTAACTAAATTAGCTTTTGGTTTAACCGTTTCAATTTATTTACTATGTCAAATATATGCATAATCGCTACTCGTAAACATATATCTATACAGTATTATAAAGGCCTGCACGATCACGTCACTATGGGCGATATATACTGTCTCTTCTTTTCTGATTAGTTCCTGCCTCTGCATGTATTGAGTGTGACCCGGGAAAGGGAAGGCTCTAATTTGCCCTTAGAATGTTTATATCGCAAATCCAGATCCTTCTTTACCGAATTATTTTTCTCCCGCGGCCAAAATTTGCTTTATAGCAAGCTGTTACGTCGTAAGTTAATCAAAATGGTAAATCGTTGTTTTAATGGTGACCGGTTTCGTTGGGTTGAAAAATTGTTTATCTTTTTTAACTATTTATTCGTACAGTTGGATCCGTACTATTTTAAATGATAAATTACTTTTATGAAAAACATTGGTTGTCTTCACCGATCGATAAAATCTGTATGTTTATCTTGCTTCCTGCTGAAAATAAAATGAACGGCAGAAAGAAAAAGAAATATGTACCGACGAAAACTGATAAATAAAGTATATTTAAACACGATAAGAATAATATGTGATAAATGGACCGTTGACCAATTATTGGAGTGGTTCGAGGGTCGAAACTCGGAGACCCACAAAAGAATTATCAAACATTATAAAAGTCGGTTGTTTGATATAATGGACTATTAGCGAGGTTGAGGCCGAAGTTTTAAACGCGAAAACGTGTACGTCGGAGTTCACCGCCGCTTTCACGTAAGCCTAGAAGTTTGACAATGGTGTTTGGATTGTCGAGCATGATTCCACTGACTATGCAAACACCATTGTCAAACTTCTAGGCTTAGGGGAAAGCGGCGCCGAACGTCCGACGTACACGTTTTCGCGTTTAAAACTTCGGCTTCAACCTCGCTATTGGTGTTGGTCCATTCAAACCTAATGCTTTTGTATAGTATTTAAATGTCTACTCGGACTAATTTTATTAACAGGACGTATTATACCGACGTCTTTGTTCAGCAAAAGTTAAGAAAGCCTATCAGAGAAAACAGTCTTTATTTTTCACATGTACTGTACAGTACACTTTATACACGATATTGTGTTTCGGACTAGTTCGTCCCTCATCAGCAGGTCTACATTCAATATTTTAGTTTTTCGATTTTTAAACATTTCGAAAATCAGAATTACCAACAGAGCCACTTTTATTATAATTCTTAGATACCTATTACTAGATGCTCTCTCTCTTATATCCCCAGTCATTCCTTCTGTCGATAATTCTATTCCATGATTGGTAGATATATCTTCCCATATTGTTGTTCATTCTGTTCTGTTGTCTCGCTATGTAAATGTGTTCGTATAATTGCCTTTTGAAATTATTCTTTTCTTT
This sequence comes from Centruroides sculpturatus, assembly GCF_000671375.1. Classification (NCBI taxonomy): domain Eukaryota; kingdom Metazoa; phylum Arthropoda; class Arachnida; order Scorpiones; family Buthidae; genus Centruroides; species Centruroides sculpturatus. Next base: position 167,575 of record NW_019385208.1, read on the forward strand.
TTTCTTTATTTTTACAGTACTCAAATCTATTTCACACTCATTCGTATTACAACGTTCTGCTACTGCAGAATTTGCATAATTATTTTTAATGTTCTTTTAAACATATTTTCAATTTTCTTTTTGTTTCTCCTATATACCTACTCCTATGTTTTCTTTTGTTCACAATTACAATTAAACGAATATACCACACCTTTTTCTTCTGTAATCTCGAATTTTTTTTATCATTTCTATAAAATAAATATTTTTTGGTTGAATCTGTTTTTTTCTGGTATTAAATTTATTTTACCAGCAATTACTTTTTTAACTCTTTCAAATAATTTGGGTATATATATATCAATTTTACAAACTGTTTTTCTTTATAAAATTGTTTTCTCGGCTGTTCTTCATTTCATAATTTTTGTATCCATTTTTTCAGTACAAATTTTGGGTAATCATTTAATATGAACATTTTGACTATTTCTTCTATTTCCTGAATTTGAGTTTCTATTTCAGTTGTTCTGTTTTTTTATTTTATCCACATACATTTTAAATATATTGTATTTCATACTTATTGAAACAGTTGATTTATAATTAATTACCTTAGATATTTGCATAGACTTTACATATTTTTTTTATATATTAATTTATCATTTTTTCTTTCTATTGTTATGTCTAAATAGTTAAGACTGTTCTGTTTTAATTTCAAACTGTATGTTTCCTTTTATGGTGTTTGCTTGTTCTAATACTATTTGTTCTAACATATTAAATTCTATACTATGAGATCATAT
>NW_019385208.1:171229-191196 GCF_000671375.1 Centruroides sculpturatus
AGTTTACGGACTACGGCTGTTTGAAAGGTTTTCTTCCATAAAATTAATCGATTCTAGACTAATTTGACTCAACATTTCCAAAACACGTATATTTTTTTGGGAATAATCCATATAAACTATGCTATAAACAAAAAATTGTAGAATTACTTACCGAGTGTGCACCATTCGACAACGCCATCGCTTAAGATTGTTTTTGTCAAAGAGCGGCACATCGAACGGCGGGCGTGTGTTTCCTGATAAGTTATTTTTCTGCGAAAAATTCGCTGGACTTTGGAGACATCATTAATATAAATATAATTTTTATGGCCATTAAATAATAAATGGTTTTTAGTAGGTCCACTGCTCGTTTAAACTCAACGGTTTGTGCAATATCTGCTATTGATCCAGATTCGACCAATCCTGTCATGACACGAGTCAGCGATGACATTTTATTGTATTATATGAGTCTCTTTTAGCATGTTTATATAAGAATACAATCGCAATTTTTTCGCCATTTTATATTAATCTGTATTATATGAACCCATGTTATAGGGGGGTCTACTGTACAAAGAAATGATATGATATATGCAACAAGTGATTGCATGATTTCATTTGGACTGCTTTCCATCGTACGATGGACATGCTATACTTTGAATGAAATTTTGTTTATTCTGATGATAACTTGTGCAACAGTGTGTACAATATTTTATAGCTTTCAAATTTTAGTAAACATTACATTGGAAATCTCCTTCAACAGAAAAAAATGCCACTGAACTGTGAATAAGAGGCGAATGGCCAGCTACATCATATAAATATAGTCATTCCAATATTTTTAATTGCAACAAAACTGGACTATTTTACAAGTGCTAACAAAAACCTTGTCATCTTAAAATGAAAGATGTAAGGGAGGAAAATAGATGAAAGAAAAAATTACTATATTGTTGTGCAGAAATATGACAGAACTAAAAATTAGTTGTCGTCGGTCAAAGAAAAAATCCCATGCATATTTAAAAATATTTGAGTAATAGTAAAATTATATTACTATTGGCACATTATTAGTAGTACATTATAGTAAAATAAATAAATCATTATTACACTGCTAAAATCTCGTAAGCAACATAACAGACAAATTATTCTTATGATATAACAAGCTTGGTCAAGCCAATCTGATAGCACGCTCCACAAAAGCAAATCAAAATCAAATACAGGTAGCCCTCGGTTTACGCCAGCTCAATTTAAGCTGAATCACAATAACGCTGCTGCACAATTTGCCGTTTTGCGGTGTAATTCCCCGATTTTTCCCTATGCTAGACTGATTTTCATTTCAGTGTTGACGTATTTACCGAGCCGCAACATTGTACATTCGTTAAAACAAAGATTTTTATTGAATATATTTATTTTTTCTGTTTAATATTATTGGGTATGTATACATTTGCATTAAATTAATATTAAAATACTAAACGTTTAGGTACCCACGAGTCAAGTTATTAAACTATCGTTAGTGAGACAAATCTACTTCTTGTGGCCAGACGATATCTATCTCCCCTTAGCCATCTAGAATTTTCCCGCTCAAACTGACCTTATATATGCACTATGGCGACCGGTGGTCAACCAATCAGTGTCTCCACTCGTCTGTAGCTGTACGTCGGGTTAACATATCCTTTCGACTATGGAAAGTTTGACGGATGAACTTTGTGAGTTAGACAATGATTGGGAGCAAAGTGCAAATGTAAAAAGGAGCACCATTGCATCCATTCGACCATATTCCAAAATTCTCAATGAAAGAAAACAAAAATGTAAATAATTAAAGATGGATGCTTTTTCCGAAAAATGTGAGAGATCCGAAACTAAAATTTTTTAATAAAAACATTTCACTTTATTTTATGATAAAATACATTTTAAAAATTAAATTTATTTGTACTTTGTATTATATTGTATTAATAAACAAAATTATTTGAGTATTTTTCACTTATGTGGAACCTAACCCTATACCTCAGTGTAAATATGGGTTCATTTTATGCCGATTCGATTTGCGCCAGCTTTTGTAAGAACGGAACTGCGGCATAAATCGAGGGCTACCTGTATTAATTTTGTTTAAAATAAATTTTATAAATTTTTGGAATCAAGTAGTTGTACATGCACATGGACATGTGCAATAAATGGATTGAATGAAACATAATACATAGGTAACAAAAGTGAAGTCATTGTGCATGTGCATGGACATCTGACAGACGGACAAAAGTCCTAACATAAGCACTTCACTACTATAGTGGAGTGTGCTAAAAATATAAAAATAATTGCTTTTCCTCCCGTGGATATTATGTGACAACCACTTAAGCACCTAGCCAATACAGCTAATAGATAACTTCAAAATAGTCAAGTGTGACAACCACATATACTAATTGTCTACTAAACTACTCGTTGATAACTATATAAGTGCAATGTGCAAAGATGCTGCAAATAGTCATTGCAGCATGTTCTAGCCTTATCCCAAAAGTGGATTAAACATGTGTCTATCTTGCTATTATATTGTGCTATCTCACTGTGTTAAGAAACAACAGCACTTACAATTATTACAGTGAATGGGATTAAGCAGACAATTTCCAGAGGATAATACCAGTGTATAATAGTGACAGATATGTGATTTTCAAATTGATGTTTTGTGAGCCAAAGATGTCAGTTACACAGTTGTTGATACAGTAGAGCCTCAAAAACTCGGCCTAATGTGGACCGAAGGGTGGCTGAGTTTGTGAAAATGCCAGGTTATCGGGAATGGGGTTAAAAAAAATAAGTATGAGTGTTTCCTCAGAAAATACTGTACTGTACTTGTATGTATTGTTTACTTGAGAATACAACAGAGAATAAACTGCCCAAATACCCTTAAAGAAAGGAAAAGTACATCTTTTATGAAGGCATAGAGTCTTTACTACATGAAAATGAAAATTAATGAATACACTGTACAGTAATTTACCTGATAAGACAGACCTCAGAAAAATACTTTGAGCATAGAGCTGTCTTTATCATGAAAATTAATTAACTAAGGATTTTTTTGCCCTGCCAGGGTGTGGCCGAGTTATCCGGAGTGCCGAGTTTTCGAGGCTCTACTGTAGTGCAATAACAACAAATTAGAACTCCAGAGCATGGAAAATGCTTCATTTCTCATATCAATAGCAAAAAACACACTATGCCAAAAATGATCATGGAAACAACTCTACTAATAATCCCAGTGATATGGGTACTTTTGATTTAACATATACAGTTCCATAATAATTTAGGACTACTCATTAAAATGAATACTATAACAATAAATTTATGCATTCATGTTACTAATAGCATAGACAATATTAAATTTGTTAGTACTGTTATTAGGTATGATGTTTTCATAATAATACTTTCTACATTTGTATTTTAATTTAGGCCTAATTGTATTCATTTGTCTGTAGCATTGTGAGAAACATTGGCAAAACAGAATAAAAGTCAACATGAATGTACCAATAATGGTGTAAATTTTCAATGTCAAATTGAGGGTTAGTTTAATTGCTATACAGTACATCATTTTAATTTTATTGTAGGATCACACTTGTAAGACTAAGTACTTTGACCTTCTTGGCATTTAATAAATACATAAATAAATAATTTAAATTCTGTGGACAAAGTTATGGCTATTTCATAACATTGCAGATAGTCAGTTATCTGATGAAGGCACAAGTGAAGAAAGTGAGTGAGAGGAAGCAGAAGGAAACTTTCTGTCTACTGAATCTAGTTACATCCCAGACAAAAGCTCCAACAGTGAGGATAATAGCAAGGTTGCGGCTGATGTTTTCTCATTGAAAACTTTGGCCTCAACCTCGCTTTAGCAAAAATGAGTCACCAATGGGACAAGATCCTGAGATGACTACATTGAAAATAAAGAAATTGCTGATGATATGACTGGCAATGCAATTTCAGAAGGCAACACATGGCATAAGAGGAATTGCAAATCAAAGCCAAAAGAATGGATCAAGAGTATCAAATGGGAAGAATAGGAGAGGAGACTATCATGGCTTTAAAACAGGGCTTCTTAAACTTTTTTTATTCACGACCCCATTTATGGTTGCAAATTTTTTCGCGACCCCCCCCAAAATATATATATATCTATACTAATATAATAAAGAGGTAATGTTTGTATGTATGTTAGTTTGAATGAGCGGGTAATCTCCAAAACTACTCATCCGATTTCAAAAATTTTTTCACCAATATTTAGAATGGAACTTCAGGATGGACATAGGCTGTATATTATTCCGTTAAACATGGGGGATGGACAGTTCTTTACGGTAAGCCTTACGGGGAAGGCTTACCGTAAAGAACTCTGCTTCTATTTATACTATTTTAGATGCGGTTTTTTGCATTTTTGATTGCATTTTAATAGGGTACGTCAACAGAATGTACACTAAGAAGGGATTTTTCGATATTCCCCCCGGGGGGAGAGGGACAGGATTAAGGCTTACTGTGAAGAACTTCACTTCTATTATACTATTTTAGATGCGATTTTTTGCGTTTTTGATTGCATTTTAATAGAGTACGTCAAGAGAATGTACACAAAGAAGGGATTTTTCGATATTCCCCCGGGGGAGAGGGACAGGATTAAGGCTTACTGTGAAGAACTTTACTTCTATTATACTATTTTAGATGCGATTTTTTGCATTTTTGATTGCATTTTAATAGAGTACGTCAAGAGAATGTACACTAAGAAAAAATTTTTTGAAAAATTTTCCTCCACGGGGGAAGTGTTATACGTTTATAATAGATACATTTTGAGCCACAACAAGGCGTGGCGGGGTCTGCTAGTATAAAATAAAGATATATACAAATTTACAAAAACAATAATGATGTACTACCATAGTTCACTCTTGTGTTACAATGGAACAGAGACAACTGAATACTCTGAAAAGCGACAACACTACACTAGTTCAAACTACAATCAGTGTTGCCAAATCGTCTCGCTGCACCAGAAGTGACACAAACCGCAACTCACGAAACCTAAGACACAAAGCATACCATTTTCAAACTCACAAATTATTTTCAATATTTTGCATTAAAATCTCGCAACCCCAAGATTTTGCTAAGCGACCCCAAATGGGGTCGCGACCCATAGTTTAAGAAGCCCTGCTTTAAAAGGATGACACTGATAAAAGACATAGTAACATCTGCAACACCTTGCATGTCAATAGAATGTTGAAGAATTAAGGTCATGCCTGTGTGAATATTCCGGAAGATGAAGGGCAAAACTTATTCACCTATTTTCAGAATGATATGAACTGGAGTCAAAGGTCTATATCAGCAGTCTGATAAAAGTCAAGTCACCAAAAAAGGCCATGTAAACATGAGATGAGTCCCTGATGTAAGTCAGGCACTTTTAATTACACATTAAAGGTGAACAATGAGATTAAGTCTGTAAAAGAATGTTTCTGGATACATTGGGTCTAAAGGAGTGGTGTGTTAAGAATTGGTATTGAAAGACCAGCAGGGTATGCACTACAAAGAATATATGAAGATCTCAAAGCAAAATGGATGCAGCAAAGGAAGTTAGAAAAAAATTGCAATCATGTTTCTGAAACAGCTGCCAAAACTGTATTTAGAACCAGTCATAATACCAAAATCTGAGCTGTACAAGATTTATTCTGCCAAATGTAAGGAATGAAATGAAACATCTATAAAAATCTGTAGAAAAGTATTCTTAGACATCTTTAAGTCTCAAAATCTGGATCTATTTCACAAAGTAAGGAAGTTTGCAAAAAGCAACAGCAGAAAAAAGATGAAACTGGAAGTCTAGGAATAAAGAAGCAGTCATTAAGGAGATAATGCAGTTTATACATTGGATCTTCAATCCATCAAACTTTCATCAATGTCAAAAGAATGTGTCTTATGCTATAAAATAAAATTGTGTGTTCATAATTTTGCATTAAATGACATAATAACCAGGAATGTGTCTTGTTTGGAATGAAAGTGAGGATGATTTGGCTGCATCCATGCATTAGTAATAGCAGAAGCTGAAACTATCACAGTATATAAAAACACTGCACACATCTTACACTTTTCCAGCAATTAATTTTAATTAAAACAAATGTTTTCAGCCTGATTGATAAGCCATCAGGTTTTTAGACACACTATTTTTGGAACATACTAATAAAAATAGAATCTCTATTTAAAAACCTGATGAAAGTTTATTAGAAAACTTTCCTTTCTTGTTGGGATCACCAGCTATATTCCAATTAGGAAATTCTTGAGAATTCTTTAATTCTGCATCTGCAAGTGTATAGGAATGTTACCGGAAATTTAACAATCCAAAACTTATGGTTTAATTATGTTCATTTTGACTGATTATGTACATAACTAGATTACATTTTATTTTAAATTAATTTTGTATTTATACCTAGCTTTTAATAATTTTAGTTACTGATGAAGAGCCATAAAATGTAAGTCAGACAGAAATGCATCTAGTTATGTATTTAATCAATCAAAATGAACATAATTAAATAAGTTTTGGATCATTGAATTACTGGTAACATTCCTATTAGGGTTTCTCATTTCCCGGGAAATTTGCCTCCAGCGGGATTACGAGAAAAATAATTTCTTTTCCCGGGATCCCGGGAAATTCCGGGATGAGATAGCAAAATAGAATTTTATATGAATAAAAAAGATCATACAGGAATATCATAAATTTGAATAATTTAATTTATTTTCTAGTAAGTAACTAAAAGTGTAGGGCCAATCTCACCCATACGGACACGTTAGGCTCAATTAATTTATGTTCTCCTACATTATAAGATGAAAGTAAAATAAAGCGTTTCATTGGGATTTTTTAATGATTACGAAAAAAAATGCTATTTTACTTCTAAAGATGAAATAAAAAATAAACTAAAGTGCGATGAGTGATATTTACTTTCAGCCAGTGCTCCGCTGTTCAATGATGCGCAAACACAATACATAGATATTACATGAACTAACAAGTAGAGACTTGTAAAACATAGGTAGTAATATGCAGCAAGAAATCTCAAAATTTCTCTCTTAGGTGAGTCTTCAAGATGCAACTTTTCGTATAATAAATAATAGAAAGAAAACTTGACATAGTAAATTATTATTGAAATGCGAGATTTCCCGGGAAAATAAAATTTCCCGGGATTTTTCTCGTAGGGAATAAACGGCGAGAATCCCGGGAAAGAAACCCTAATTCCTATACGCTTGCAGATGCAGGATTATGGAATTCTCAAGAATTTTCTAATTAACAGAAAACATTTGTTTTAATTAAAGTTAATTGCTGGAAAAGTGTGTAAGATGTGTTCAGTGTTTTTATGTATTTGCATCATGCATGACACCAAACAAAAAAATCTGTCTTTGTCCTTTATAGTGATGAATGCACAAATCAAAACCAAAATTAGTTTTGAGTAATGCTTTGCTAAAGTTGTCTTTAGAAAAAAATGTTACTGTTATCCAATATTCACAGAGAAAACTAAAAAAACAGAGAAATTAACCTGTCATCTGACTACAGCTCTGTTTATAAAAAACCAAGACCAAACCAACCATACCAGGTTCATTATCTCAACCACCAATTCTTTGCAGATTATACCAAACTAAAGTTTTTTCTTCTGTTAGGTTAGGAAATTCCATAGGTGGCCCTGCTGTCACAGATGATGTTTCATCTAAATACACTCCCAGAAGAGAATTATACTATAAAATGTGTGTTTATAATTGGGCTGTGCTTCCAAGAAGGATCAGGAAAGATGCATCAGCTCATGTATGCCATATGTATGCTTCTCATTTGAAAATGAGTGATAACTTCAAGCATTTATGAGAAATTAAGACATTTCCTCACAAGTGCCACTCAAACTGACAACTTGGCACATTAATATCAAAACAATAACTGTTGTCGCTTCTCTTTTATGTTTTAACTGCTCTGTATGGGTGCTGTGCTCTATAGTCATTTTATCTGGAAATATAATTAATTATTTTAAGCATTTACAGCCAAGCTAAGTTATTATCTTGGTTGTGACTATAAAAGCATGTATGATACATACCCTACTGAGCAGATATGCTGTGAATGGAAAATATGTAAGTGATAGTTTACCTATTTTACTAGTCATCAATGTTACTTTATTCTGCCTTCTTGACATTGATTTCTTTATTACTCTCAAAAATTGTTACATTTCATGTGTAGTTAGTTATGATATAGTTTTTTTTATGCATCCTGTAAAATTTTGGGTTTGGCACGTAAAGATTTCAGCAGCACAATAATGAAATATCACATATAATAGCAGTTCCCAAACTATTAAGATCTATAGATCCTTTCAAAAATGAAATAATGTTTGCAGATCCTATATGAAAATTAAATTTTCTCAAAAGACAATTCAAAGTTTTGTGTGTAAAACACAATTTATTCTTATTTTTATTCTATTCTATCAATATATTTTTAGGAAAATGCATATTACTAGATGCCTAATGATGCTTTGCAGATTTTCTGGAACTGATCTGCAGATGCATTTTGAGCAGCACTGACTTAATGATTTCATTCAATTCTTGTGATATTTTGTTTGTATCACTTCTATACAGATTTTTACCCACACAAACATATACATTATTTGGAAATGCAAAATCAGACTTCACTATATTGTACTTACAAATGAATAGTTTTTGGATATTTATTTGGAAAACTTGGAAATAGAAATATCAAACATAAGATGAAATGCTACTAAATAATCTAAATTAGTTTCTTTAAATATAAGATAACAAAGGTATTATTCAGTTCTTCATTAAAGTTTAGAATATCAAAATTAGACATCCAAATAAAATTATAGAGTTTATTCAGAAAAGAATCTTTCAATGTATAATGTTTTTTCTATTTGAATAAATTTTTATTTGCAGATTGCCAAAATTGTATCAACATCAACAATATAGTTTTGAAATTAATGTATCTATTGTCTAAATTATCTTTTATTGCTTTGACTTTTGATATTTTTGTATTAAATAAAGTAGTTTTATAAGAAACAGCAGTCATTTGAATACAATTTGTCAACTTGACTGAATATTGCAAGGAAACAAATTGTTTAAGCCATGTTTAAGTCAGCAAATTTCATATATCATGTATAAAAACCATATAAAATAAAATTCAAGATTTATTTGTTAAATAGGAACTAAACTTTTTCACAGCTGTTTGTGAAATGTTTAAAAATAGAATAATAATCTCATTACAGTAAACTAAGTTATGTGATAAACTTCTTATCAGACTGAATTATTTATTACAAATGACATAAATGGTGTTTCTGAAAATAGCAGTGGCGTAGCGTAGGGGGATGGCAGGGGTAGCCCGTCCCGGGCGGCAAAATTTCACAATAAATAAATATCTTATAAAAATTTGAACCAATTGAAATGAGCACAGAATTTTTCATTACTTATTCTGTGACGAAATTGAATTTTAGTCTTTTAAATTGAGATACCTAAATAAGGGGGCAGTGAAATTTTCCTCCACCCCAAGCAGCTGACATCCATGCTATGCCACTGGAAAATAGTGTTCATTGTTTGTAAGATTAAAATATTAATGCAAAGAAACTGGTTATAAACATTGATTTATGTTAATCATTTAAAATATTTCAAATACCTGTAAAATTTGAATATAGGTGTAGATAACAAGAAACAAACTGGAGCAGCAGTGGCAGTTACTTCTCTTAGGTAAACATCATACTAAAAACAATTAAAACAAATAAATAATTAATACTTTTACGACATGATATTTAATTATTTCTTTAATATTGATCAAATGTTTCATAGAAATTCATTTGTTCATATTAGTTTACTATTAACTGTTTTTATATAAGGTAACAAATTCAAGGATTGTACCAAAAGTAATGGTTAACATTCTATTATGAATAAGCTAGTGAAAATAAAACGATGCATAATATATATCTAGTAATAACAATTGCCATCTTATTCTGCAATAGCTGCTCCCATACTACCGAGATCTAGGACTGATTCGAAAATCAACAAATGTTTGCTGACTCTCTACGTATACTTCATATATATGGACTCTACGTACTATGTCCATATATATGAATTAGAATCAAAAATAAATCTCTAACTTTTGACACTAAGTTTTATTACATATCACATCAAAATTCTTACATCGCATCACTTACAAGATAAGCCACTACTACAGCTACCAGGGCTGTGGAGTCAGAGTTGGAGTCGTGGAGTTTTGGTGTTTTAGCTGGAGTCGAAGTCGGAGTCGTAAAAAAATCCACCGACTCCGACTCATTTTTTACTTCCCAACTTGTTATGTATATAAAACGGAAAAGTATTGGAATAGTGTCAAATTTGACCCTCCGAATTTTTTTGCAGATCTACATGTTTGGAGACCTCCCGAACCCCTCAAAAAAGTCAATAAAAGTTGGAAAAATTCACATGCACGTGTGTGTTGGCATCTAATTTGTTTAATTTCTTTATTTTCTGTTCTGGGATATTAAACAATATCTCAGAATGGGTAAAGTTTAAGAAACGAAATGTGGCACTGTAGCTTGCATATAAAGGGGCATTAATACTATTAAAAAATAAATAAAACTCATCTCTACCCTCAAAGTAAGCTTTTTTGTCATTTTTGTCATCTTAACAGTAAAACACGTTAAGATGTTCTCGCCTAAGATGTTAGAATGTATATGGGGACATGATTTAGTTCAACCACTTTGATGCTTAATAACTAACTCCTGTTTTGTTTTCTGAAATCGTGTTTTAGTATTTTTGAATACTAAAACATGGTTTCAGAAAACAAATCAACTATGCGTTATTGGTTATAGAAATGGCAAATTCCATCAAGAAAAGAAAAATAATGTATACAAATGGATACTACATACATCGCAAGGATACAAGTTGACTGATGAGGGGCTAAGTGCCCGAAACGTGTAGAAGTACCCATACAAACTGAATAAAGATGGAAAAAAGCCAAGTGTTTAATTAATAACACAATCTTGTGTTCAACAGTCAAAAACTAACTCCTGTGTTAACCATCTGACTCTGATTTAAAAACCACAGAAATTATTAGGCTTCAAACAGGGTAAACAAAATCATGCCTCCCACACACAGTCTAACATCTACACATATAGAAAAAACCTCGAATCTTTTGCATATCTCGAAATTTCGAGGTGTTCCGAGTCCAAAAATGTAAAAATTTGGGAGGGGTCATTTTTTGACCGAGCGATACACTTTCCCTCTGTTATATATAACAGCTGGAAAAGTAAAAATTATCGAATATATATTTATATATTACTTAGAGGAGTCTTATAGCTTTGGAATAAAAAGTTTCTACATTCTATCTTTATTAGAACTCTGTTTATTGAATCTTTTATTCTGAGGTGACGTGATGACATGAGAATTTCCGGGTCTCTTTCGGTTACATGTCCGCCCTTGGTTGGAGTCAGATGGTAAGGAAGAGTCTGAGTTGGAGTCAGCAGATTTTTACGTGACTCCACAGCCCTGACAGCTATACATGTTTTCATGCATCAATACCTCTGGTCAAAGCTATTTTTTTTTTTTGTGTTGTGTTTATGGACTCCCATCACTAGTTTCCACCCCTGCTATTGATTGGAACCTACAATCCTTCAATTTCTTTTTTATTTTAAAATACAAATAAAGGCAAGACCAAAGGATAAAGTTGTTGAGAAAACATTGTTAAGCTCTTCTTAGTCAGTTATCCATTAACCAGGAAAGACAGACAGAAGCTAAATTTCTAGAGAAAAATACAATTTTTGTGGACTTTAGAACTAATCCACAGACCCTAATTTGGGAAATGCCACTCTACAATAAGAATGACATCACTTCCATCGGCCACATCGTAACAATACAATATGAACAAATGGAAAGCAATATGATATCATTTTAAAAGTGTGTCTGCAGTATTGGACAATAAGTNTGCCATTATCCATTGGTAAAAGTTAAAGTACGTAATGTATGAATCAACATTATAAATCGGGGTAAAAGTTTATCCTTAGTTCTACTTAATGGCACTGAAAATTAACACTGACACATTCATACTGTTCAACAGTAACTGAGGAACACAAGAATAACTCTGGTAAACATTAGTTCTAAATCGAGGCAACGGGATTTGTGTCAGTTTCGGGTCGTAGTTAAAATCCTTATTATTTGTTTATCGTACTGTCGACGTTGTTGAATTCATTACACGTTAAATAAAATGGAATGTAGTGAGTGTGGTTTAAAATATACCGGTACAATACTTGTGTTTTCTATTCACGATTATAAATTATAAATGCTTTGTTCGAAATTATTAGTTAAAAGTGACAATAAAATAAATTTATGAATAGACACCTTGATTAAAAATGAATTATTCTATAAAAAATTAATATTATAAGATTATGAAATGGAATTATGAATAAAATAAAACGTAGGGGGACTTAAAATTTATGATCTATGACAGTTATAATATATAGAACTATTAGGTTTAATGTTCGTTTCCAAACCGCTCGTTATAATGTACTTGATGATATTTTCTGCTTTGTGTTTCTGTTTCCATTCCTTAAAATCACTAAATGAATTAAATACCTGATTATAATTAAATATAGTAATATCGTGTAGCTCTCTGAAGCGTAACAATATTATTGTATATTGTTACACTTCAGAGAGCTACACGATATTACTATATTTAATTATAATCAGGTATTTAATTCATTTAGTGATTTTAAGGAATGGAAACAGAAACACAAAGCAGAAAATATCATCAAGTACATTATAACGAGCGGTTTGGAAACGAACATTAAACCTAATAGTTCTATATATTATAACTGTCATAGATCATAAATTTTAAGTCCCCCTACGTTTTATTTTATTCATAATTCCATTTCATAATCTTATAATATTAATTTTTTATAGAATAATTCATTTTTAATCAAGGTGTCTATTCATAAATTTATTTTATTGTCACTTTTAACTAATAATTTCGAACAAAGCATTTATAATTTATAATCGTGAATAGAAAACACAAGTATTGTACCGGTATATTTTAAACCACACTCACTACATTCCATTTTATTTAACGTGTAATGAATTCAACAACGTCGACAGTACGATAAACAAATAATAAGGATTTTAACTACGACCCGAAACTGACACAAATCCCGTTGCCTCGATTTAGAACTAATGTTTACCAGAGTTATTCTTGTGTTCCTCAGTTACTGTTGAACAGTATGAATGTGTCAGTGTTAATTTTCAGTGCCATTAAGTAGAACTAAGGATAAACTTTTACCCCGATTTATAATGTTGATTCATACATTACGTACTTTAACTTTTACCAATGGATAATGGCATTCGATTCCGCTCTGCCTGTCGATCCTGATTAAAATATCGATTGAATCTTGACTTTTCGTAAAAATATTTAATAACAAACCCATAAGCCTACTCACGTGTACTGCAAGGTCTTAGATTAAGACCTTGCGTGTACTGTACACTACTCGTTTCCTGGCACCAGAAGTGTTGCCACCATACTCAACTTTTTTTTTCCTCGGACCACACATGTGATAGCTATTACACGCGGCCTTCAATATAACGATTATAATAAAAAACGTACGTAATTTCTCACTCATCCTAGAAAATTAATGTTGATATTGCGAACATTTTTTCACAATTTCATTTAAATCAAGCTGGTGCTGCTCGTAAAACGGCATCCGGGTGTGAATCGGTAAGCCGGTTTCTATATATGTTCTTTGCATATTTCATTTTTGAGTATGACGTTTCGCATAGATACGTTGATGCAACAACGTAAGTAAAATTTGAGCACATTTTTTTACAGTTTTATATTGTTCGGGCACTATTTTCCAGAAGTCGACGTAATTATTTTCCGCCCTCTTTTGTTTAAAAATAGCTTCCGGGTGTATTGTTCTTCGTTTCAATAAATTCGTCAAATAGTTCTGCGTAATTACATGCCAATATATCAGCCAGTTCGATATTATTGCCGGTTCCGAGAGCCAGGGATTTTCAATGAACAACAGCATATTTTTTATTTTTCTTAGATGGTGAAATCTATTGATGTGTTTAAATTCCTCGGATAGCGCAATTAAATAATTTGAAAAAAATTATAGTTTTCTGGAGAAACGTTAATACCGTTTTGTTTAGTTTTTGTCACGGTTGGAAAATTTCGCAGTATTTTGTTTTGTATTTCTTGGTAATAAATGTTTAATTTTTCTTCCTTCGAAGGAAAATATTTTATTCGCCATCTGTGAAATTATTTTATTTTTACCCTGTAAACCAGCATTGATACTGTTAAGCTGTTCTGTAATGTCGCGCAGAAACGCTACAATACACCACCATTCATCATTTTGCAGTTTACTGTAAATTTTATTATTTTGCCGTAAAAACAGCATTATTTCTTTTCGCAAAGAAAAAAAACCTTTCCAGAACTTTTCTTCCGCTAAGCCAACGTACCGAGGTATGTAAAAGAACATCACCGTATTGACTACCTACTTCCACTAAAAGACTTTTAAATTTTCTGTGGTTCAGTTCTCGTGCTCTGATATAATTGCTAAACCGTGTTTGTTTTGCACTACAAAATAGTCAAATTTCCATTCGTCTCGAACAATCCATTTTCGTCAGACATTTTTCGTTTGTATTTGGAAGACACTCCCGACATGGTTGATAATATTTATAAATTACAGTTTCTCAAATAAAATGGTCGCTAATTCAGCGTGATTTATTGTTTACTCAATTACAACTCTTAAGGTACTTTAACAAATACAGATAGAGTCACACGACACGAGCAAAGCAAACAAATTATGACCTGTTATGACTTATAATATCGCGTATAGGCGCTACGGGTCTCAGTAAATTACTAAGTCTAGCTTTGCTTTTACCGTCCCTCGCGGATCGCCGCCCGATGGTCAGCACACGTTCACAATGCTCGAACAACCCGCAGCCCGCTGAGCTTTTTTGCGAGTGGTACGGGCCACTCGCAAAAAAGCTCAGCGGGCTGCGGGTTGAGTATGGTGGGTTTAGAATCTACATAGGACGCGGTCGCTCTGCGTCTCCGCTACTACGGGAGTGCGCCGCTGTTCGTAGGCATTTAGGAGCGACGGTGAAAGAAAGATGGCGGCACCATACCATAGATAGTATCGCGACGGAGTGATCTACGATTTTAAAATATGCGTTTTTTTGAGACAAAAGAAAGGTTCCAATTGTAACATTTTACCATAAAATGATTATCTTGCCGACAAAGTAGCTACGAAAAAACTAGAATGCCGGCTATCATTTGAAGACACGTCGCGTGCACTAACTCGCGCTTTCACAACTTGTAAATTTTCATTCATAAAACCACATAATGGAGCCGAAACGAAACTGTCTGAGCCACGGAGGACGTCGTGTTACTTTCCACCGTAAACTACTACGAGCGGCCGTTTTTGTCGTCAGAAGGCGCGCACTCCGTTCCGCAAGAACTTTTAAACAGATGCCACTCGCGCGGAGGAATAAAAGAACTCTCCCTATGTAGTAGCTTATCGTCCCCACCTTACATATAATTTGCTGTTATATAACTTTACTTTTTTAAAATTAAAGGGATTAGTTATATAAAACATATATGTTTTAGATAATAAATTTTAGTTATAAGCATTTAATCTGAATTTTAAGGTAATTTCATTATGTTCTCTTTTTAAGAAGTTGATTTCGAAAAATAAATCGTCGTTGTCAAATCTTAACTCGTGAATTTTTGTTATAGAATGTTACGAATCGTTTAACGTTTTGCGGATATGTAAATTACGTTTCTCGGGAGTACTAATGCGAAACAAACTTTGATACTTTAATGTTGTCTGTTGTTTTTTTTGAACTTTTTGTTTTTTCATTTTCGAGTGCAAATGGACAATACAGCAATTGCCAAAATTGTTTTCCGAGGTAAAGGTGTCTTACGTGCCGAACTTTGGTACTTACTCGTTCTGGTAGCTACTTGTTCGTACTTACGTACGAACCGAGGTGTTTTGTTCGCGAAGTCACAAGATGAATTTGTATTTTGCTAATTACGAAGCATTAAAATGGAGAAGCGACATTACATCGGGCCGTGAAAACGGATTTGCTTAGTCAAAACTGATTCGAAGGTTTCCGTATTTCT
Organism: Centruroides sculpturatus; assembly: GCF_000671375.1. Taxonomy (NCBI): domain Eukaryota; kingdom Metazoa; phylum Arthropoda; class Arachnida; order Scorpiones; family Buthidae; genus Centruroides; species Centruroides sculpturatus. Next base: position 187,332 of record NW_019385208.1, read on the forward strand.
TTTTTGACTGCTCTTCGGTTTATTTGACTGCTCTTCGGTGTCTAGAATTAATTTCTGTAGAATTTTGTCAAATGCGGTCGGGAATAAATCACTGTACACAGTCGATTGGAACGATTACGTAAGCGAGGTAAGTGCCAATTCGTTAATTTCTCGATATGTAGTAAAAATAGGCGGTTCGAACAAATTTGGGTTAATGTCCAGGGTCGTAGACCATCATGGCGGCTCTTCCTGTTTTAGCCTCGAAACCGGACCGCTTTGGAGACGACGTGTCACGTGACGACGCGAGCGCCTGCGCGACGTGTGACGTGACGACGCAAGCGCCTGCGCGTCACGCCAGAGTCGGCGAATGAGTGCGGACAAAGGTGAGTAAAAAAAAAATGTTATTTTGTTATTTTGGTTAAAGTCCAGATACGTACACTCATGGCGGCTGATCGCCGATTCCAGCAAAGACAAGAAAGCACACAGTGGGGACGCACGTTCTAACCTAACCTAACCTATTCTAATAAATTATCATAATTATTACCAATTATATTATTAGAATAGGTTAGGTTAGGTTAGAACGTGCGTCCCCACTGTTTGCTTTCTTGTCTTTGCTGGAATCGGCGATCAGCCGCCATGAGTGTACGTATCTGGACTTTAACCAAAATAACAAAATAACATGTTTTTTTTTTTTACTCACCTTTGTCCGCACTCATTCGCCGACTCTGGCGTGACGCGCAGGCGCTTGCGTCGTCACGTCACACGTCGCGCAGGCGCTCGCGTCGTCTCCAAAGCGGTCCGGTTTCGAGGCTAAAACAGGAAGAGCCGCCATGATGGTCTACGACCCTGGACATTAACCCAAATTTGTACAGTTGGACGACTCTCTTTACACGCAGAAAACGTGTTGGATGTGTTTTTCTACACTGATCTACAGCATTGGGTATTCGGTGGGATTTGGCGTCGATTGCACTCGAAGACCGAAACGTTTACTGCGATGAAAAACGAAATCCGCTGGTTTATGCCTCCCGCGTAGTGAAAAAAACCTTGTTGTTTGTTCATTTTCTCATGTTTTTTAAAAATATAAATAACACAATAAAATAGCGGTAAAAATCGACTAGTTAACAGAAAAGTGCCATTCCATTTCAAAGAAAAGTTTGAAAACGCGAAGTTATTTTCAAAGCAGACTAGTCACGTGTTTGGATAATTTGCATACGTCAACGCTTTATCCACGCGGACGGCGGACGTACTGGTTGATTGCGTGATTGAAGCTACGTCGAACAAACCCGAAAAGCGAATGTCTGGTCTCGCGATCGAAGTTTAATGCCGGCTCTCCACGGTCACGCGATGATTCATCTTTTTGGATGTCTGAGGTAACCGTAAAAGCCGATATATCTTTTACTGAAAGTAGGTTAAGTGCCAGTGCGGAGAAAAAGCCGATTATATCGGCTTTTACTAAGCCCCGTAATTAAAGTTATTCATTGTTTTCTTTAAATGCAATTTTTGCATTATCTGTTAGTGAAGTATTTACTTTTTTTTTTGTATTCGTGTGTTAGTGCATAAAAGTTATCGTATATATTTTAAATTTTAGCTTAATATTTTTAATTCTTCCTTTTTGACGAAATATCAACCGTGCTGCCACTTTTCCTACGTTTGTTATTACATTTGCATCAATTCTTTCATCTTTCGCCAGATTAATTATAAGTTTTAATTTATTAATTTAATTAAATAGTAATTATTAATGTAAATTAGGTTTTTTAATAAATATTTTAATATTTATAAATAAATTTTGTAAAATAATTATTTTGGAGCATTATCTAAACTTTATATATAAATGAGGATGTTCGTTCGTTCGCTGTACCTTCCTAGACCGTTCGATCAATTTCTACGAAACTCGTCAGTTACGTTTAGATACTTCTAATTTAGATAATGTCTTACATCCCGCCCCAAAATATTATCGAATTCCTGTAAATCCATTCATTTTTATCTTTTTTGCTGATTTATTCGTAGCGCCATCTATTGACAAAAATTAACAAAATCATAAACTAAATATAATTCTGACAAAAAATGATAATTTTAAAAATATATGTATATTGCATTCGCTTTATTACTGCTACGAGTTGCGTACAATATTTGCCACTCGGATTTTTATTTCTGAACGATAATTTCTTAATAAGTGTCCGCCGGTAGTGGAATGGGTAAAATTGCCGAACGTCGGTAGTTAGTTTGTCCCGGGTTTGGGCACGGCCGAAGGACTGCCCATGTACAGTTTTCTGGGTTTTCTTTATGTTAGTAATTACCGCCTAAATAGAGGCCGCCTTTATGTAAAAGTCTTCGCGAGATGCATTCCCCTCGACAGATCGCTGAAGTGTCGCGTTGCCATAACCGAATAAACCAAACTAATTCTAACGGGCGATTGATTATTTATTGTGATGATCTCGCAATAAATAATCCGGGCTACGATTTTTCGTCATAATGTTCTCAATTTTTTTAGTGGTGTCTTGGCCCTGCGCATCGTACTTTTCCTGTTAGATGACCCACACCACTCTATCGCGATCTGTGTTGGGGAGGAACTTAATGTAACGTGACCTCGGTCTAATCCGGAAGGTCGTATATAGTTAATCTGGACTTTCTGCTATAAGCTTTTCATATTTGGTCTCGATTTTCATCTATCTAACTTTTTTCTCGAGATTAAGGATCGACAGACGGGAATTTTAAGTCTACAGTTTTTCAAATTGCGGCCAAAAAATTTTTCTATAAACGCAATAGTTACGAGAACACACTTCCCACGTAGTTGATACAATCTGTTGCAAAAATATAAACAATTTATTATCATATAAAAGCAATTATTCTTGCATTTTTACAAGATTTTTTTTTATTTAAACGAGTCATACGAAGTCTTCCAGACATTAAGGTTAGCAACTTCGATCACATGTGGGCCATCACATCCATCCAACACGGATCAGTTTTCAAATATTAATAGTAGACCGGTATTAATTAGTAGTGGTCGACTATCTTCTTTTCCGGTAGGAGGTCAACGACTACTTTGCTCGAATTACTTCGACCCCCTTCTGCAACAATCGCTTCTTTTTATCGGACTAGCGGTATAGTGGCATTCGAATAGGTAAATTACATAATATGAGGTTACCGGCTTGCACAAAATATGATTTAAATGGTTTTCGAGGGTGCTGAGTCTAAATATTTGATCCGTTTTTTTGCGAAATTTGATTGGTTGGCAGATTACCGTTTGATATTCGGCTGCGAATGATTGTTTCTTAGAGTTAACATTTACAATTGGTGTATACTTGACCAATGAAATTGTGTCATTTCTTACCATCCGAGTATCGTGATAAACGTTACATTGGTAGGTTAGAGTAAACTCTTTATATGGTTTTTGTTTAATGTTTGTGATATTATATGTACTTGATTTATATTTACAAAGGTTATCTTATGTAAGAGTGTATCACGCCGAGTGACCAATCTAACTCATTTTAAAAATTCTTTACTCTTCTATTGTAAACAGTTTAAAGAATTTTTAAAATGTGTTAGAGTGGGCACTGGATGTAATAAACTCTTACGTAATATAACCTTTGCAAATGTAAATGAAATTCTATAATATAATATAATAGAAGGGTTAGAAGTACGAAATAATCTAATAATCTTAATCTTTGCTGTTTTATTTTTTGCCCGAGCAATGCCGGGCTCATCTGCTAGTTAATTTTATATTTTCATTTTATGAAACGAAGTTTAGAAATTATAAACGTTGTCCTTTTAAATGGCCATTTAAACCGGGTGGTGACGTAGTGGGGGGTGATTCACGCGACTCTCGCGTCATTATCTGTTTGATTTTTGTTGTTATATAAAAATAATCTCGATTTACGTATATTTA
>NW_019385208.1:191454-200153 GCF_000671375.1 Centruroides sculpturatus
TCGTTAAAAATTATTTTTTTATTTTGTACAAACAAAATAAATATATTGAAAAATATAAAAATAATAAAAAATTATACTTCAGATGTTAATTTAGTATCAAAAACGTAAAATATTTGAGTAGCCGAAGACATAGTGAAAGATTGAAGCGCCACAGCACTGGCGAAAATTTAAATTTGCCGACTGAAATTCTTTCGGATGATTGACTTTCGGAAAATCGACGCTCTACTGTATTTCAATTATTTAAACATCGAAATGCTATTGTTGTTATATTTGAGTTTTTTCATCAAATTTCAAGAATATAAGCCAAATTATCATTAAAAATACATTTTATTTACGATTTTTTAAAATACATTTAAAGATGTAAATTATTTGCAAGCATTATTCTAACAAAATTCGAACTAACTGTTAGTACTAATCATGAGTAAAATTTACTCACTTTGTTATTTCTCTTTGTTACTTTGAACTCGACTTTCCAGAAAACCCTCCTCTGGCAACGTAACCTTTAGACAGTTTTTATTAGTTTGATTTTCATTCCCAGATTGTTATATATAACAATTCTTACATTTAAAACAAAACTATAATATTTAATGATAAATGTGTTTCGTGATGTCTTTGTGAAATAGATGAGGAAGCGAACTATAATAAATATGATGATGATTTGAAAGATTTTCTGGAGATTCCATTCACAGTGATTTAGATCGTGTCTATTGCATAAGTGACACATTTCACATTCAGAAAATAAGGCAATAAACAAAACTAACAAAGTAATAAAAAATTTACATTTATACATTGCATTTACGATTAAAAAAAACAATTATCAGAAATCACGAAACTCTAACGAAAATATGTAATGAACTATATAAATTTGTGATATCACAAAAATTAAAGAAAAAGACAGAAAAAGAAACATTTACCTCACTACAATAATGACCTTGAGTTGTGCAAGCAGTGTGTTTATTTAAAAAATCGAAAGTGACAAATTTATTTAAAAATAAAATACAAAAAAATTATTACTATGTAAAATAGACACAAAAGAACACAATCGCAAAAACTGTATAAGTCTAAAATGTATAGTTCTTAATAAAAATTATTTCCATACTGTTCCCTCTCATCCGACAAAGTAATCTGCCGGATGAGTATACGTCTTGAGGCTCAGCCAGAAGAATTTTCTGCTGGGTTACTATAAAAGGGATCTCTAAAGTTGTTGAAACACGGGAAGATTGAGAGGATATTGCTAAGTAAAAAAAAAACAAAACAATGCAAAGTTTACATTAGGCCTGGTCCAAAAAGAATACCGAGCCTATCCCCGAGAAATGCTTTAGATAATATTTCTGACTGATGACATTTTGGATCATTAANTATGTAATTTCGTATGCTCAAATTCTTTCAAAACGTGCATGAAACAGTGAAAGTGATCATAAAATTAACAATCTTTAAAATTTAAATAGTAATTTTAAAATGAGCGAGTGCATTTTACTCGTGGTCAGTACAGATGGGTGAAAAATATCGTTAATACTTTAGGTTTTGTTTGAATAGTTTGTTAAACACTTTATGGTAAATCTGTGTTTATTCTGCTTTATTAACCAGTAAATTATTAAATCATTCTGTTTTTTATTTTAATTAATGCTGGGTATTAAAACTTTTTAAGATAATTTCAAACCTTTAGTTCTGTTAATCAATTCCATATGTTAAAAGTTTTTAAAAAAAGTTTGTTATATTTATTATGTGTAGATCTCGGTATGAATATTGCATCAAAATTTTAAAATAAATGTAAATAACTTAAAGTTTTCTATTATTTTTTATTCGCTGATAAAAATAATCAGTAAATAAAACAACTGAATTGCCGTATCACTGAAATAATCTTGTATATTTTATACTATTAACATATCTACACAGACACGTCGGTTCTGGTCTACATTCTGAAAAATCAATCTCCCCTCAGCAGAAGGCGTTCTGACTTTGATTTTGAAAAACCACCACCCCCAAATTGATCAGTGTTATAAACAATAGATCATATCATGTTTGTAAGTCGGTCTAAAAAGCTTAAATTTTTTTTCATTTGAAAGAAAATAGATATATCTAAGTAAAATATCTTTTTAAACATCTGATTAATTTGCTAACTTTTTTAGTCTTTTTGTAATCTGATCTTATGCTATTCATAATAATTATGTAAGGAATATTTAAAAATAAAACAAACTAAACCGTTCGTTTTATTTTTAAATATCGTAGTTCGTAAGAAAGCATTGAATTTTAGAATTCGCAATTTCTTCGTATTTACTTATTAGGGATATTCAAATGGATGTATCACAAGTCTGTGTACATCTACGACAGAAAAATTGGTATCCGTTTATTCGGGAGTTTGTAGCGAAGTTAATTTAATTCCACATTGATAAAACAAAGATGAATTGTATGTACATACAGTACAGTATGTTAGTCAGATGAAATTTTTGCTTTCTGGTAATTTGACTCATATTTGTTTTTTTTCTTGGAAAATGATAAATTTCCATTTTAGAAAAGGAAAGCTTTTTCACCGTTATGTTGAGACGAAACGTAAGAAAACCAATGGGAGGCGAAGAGAATGTTTCTGGTGAGTCGGCGGAACAGCCGATCTTGTCTTAAGCTTAGTTTACACTTTATCTTTATTTACTCCCGATACCACCAGAGCATAATCTGGTTAAATAGAGAGATATATCAAAGCACAGATAAATACATACTTAATAACAGAGAGATAAGGTATAAACAGTATGACAATAGAGAAGTATGAACAGATGGTGAGATGACCGATACAAATCAACTGATGTGATACATAACTTGAGAGTAGAATAACATGTACAGTAGTATAAAATAGACAATACTAATAGTAATAATAAACATTACACAGATATATGTTGCAGCAGAACGGATAATGATATGTACTGTACAATAATGTGCAGGGAGCAAATGAAGATAGTGCCCGATGACAGACTTGACCAACTTAATGAATGACGGAGCATATGTGATACTTATGAATCAATTTTTTGAATGCTTTGTAGGTGTCACTAACCTTAAGAATGACACGAAGTTCACAAGGCCAATTAATACCCCTGTGGCTAAGAGCAAGGGCAAGCTCGTGCCTAGCATCCTCGGTCATTGGACGCACGTATATATATACAGTAGTGCTCAACCCCATCACGGCAATTACAGATGGTACAGATGTCCGTTGCAGATTTGCCAAACCTCTGTAAGTAGGCCCGGAATCTCCCATGCCCAGTGAAGAATTGGGTGGTTTCAAAATCTGGACTAACCCAGTGGTGAAAAAGGTGTTCATGAATAGATGGAAAAAAGTTCCCGGCAAGGCCATTGTAGCTATCCCATCTCTGCTGCCAGAGATCCAAGCTGTAGTTCCAATGTTGGAGCTTAAGAAAAGAAGCAGGTAGCACTGAATACTTGAAGGGGCCAGAGGTACTGATCGTTGCAGCCTCCCTGGCAAGTAAATCTGCACATTCATTACCTAGGACACCCCGATGACCTCTCGGGGTGTCCTCTCACCCATTCGAGGGAATAGTTATGAGCACAAGGTATATGGTTTAGAATCTTTCTAACCAGAGAGTGAAGGTTGTTGGGATTCCTAAATGCATTGATTGCTGAAGCACTATCAGAGCAAATTGTAACTCTACTCCCAGTAAGATTGGCTTCACACCATTGAACAGCCATGTAAATAGTACAGAGTTTTGCCTGGAATATAGAGCAGTTAGGATGAAGAGTGCCAGAATTCTGATATATTTCCTCCTCATTGATAAAAACAATGAAGGCCGAGCCCGTGCCCTCTGCATTCTTTGATCCATCTGTAAAGATTGTGAGCGCGATTCACTGGCGAAAGCGAAAAACATAGCGAATAACACGTCAGACACGACGTCGTTTCAGGCCAATTTTCCATTTCGCCAATCGCTTCGAAGTTCGGAACTGCTGAGTTTTTTCGCTAGCGAAAAAATTTCGCCACCAATCGTATTCCCGCAATGATTCTTGTTGTTTTCGAAATGGCTACAGAAACTTTCTCACGCAATAGAGGACATATTGTAATTACGGATTTTTAATAATAATTTTTTCACCCAGCATCGTTTTCTTTTTGGCTTATTTTTCTTTCTCAATAAATAAACAAATGTGGTTAACGACGGAATATCAGAAGCGGCCATTTTGTTTTTCCAGATGACGTTTTCGCTCGCTTGCAAATGATTGGCTGCTTAAAATTTGCAATCGCTTTTGGCTTTTAGTTGTAAGGTCAGTTTCGCTAAGCGAATAAAAGTCGCTTTTCGCTATTTGCTCAGTGTGAACTAAGCTTTATTATGAGAACCTAGGGTTTAAAAAGGGAACGTTTTGGTATTTTAAATAGGTCTATTTGATTAATATTTTAAAATATTACTTCATTTTGAAAAGATGGAAATTTATCAATACTTGCCATCTTTGTACTTCCTCTGATTTGCAGAGAGAATGGAATTGTTCCTTTGGAAGTTAAAGTAACACTTCGTAGTTCCCTTTGTCCACAAATTCTTGCCACATTCTGTTACTTTTACTGTTGGTCCATCTGTTTCGTATATAAGGTGAAGATTGACTTATCGATTGTATCGGTTCATTTATTACCATCTCGATTATTATTATTATTATTTGTAAGATATTATCATGTAGATGTTTAAATAAATGTGTTTAGTAAGATCATTAAACAAACTGAGATATAACTCCATCGACTTCCCACGAAAGCATAAATCCCTCCTCATAAAATACCACTCAGATTCAACGACTATTTATCGCCAGTTAGAACGCGATTCGAAACTATTCTAACTGGTGTCGGGCATTTTCAAATAGTAAATTACAAATTCTTTTAGAGTGTTTAGATAGAATGTAAGCGTGGATTGAAAATATACACTTAGTGCCGAAAGATAAAAAATACCAAAACAATGTCCTGGAAACCGAGAGAAAAAAGGTAATGTTGATAAAGGTGATAAATCAATTACAGAAATTGATGCACTTTTGAGAAACTTAACGATAACTTAAAGGTTACGGATGTGAGCATTAAGCGTGATTTGGAAAATTTAAACCAAATAGAAAAAGATTTAATTATTTGTTAGTTGATCAGTTTTGAAGATAAATGAAAAATATATAAAAATGTTAGTAATTTAAAAAGTTTAAACATATTCATTAACGACGAATACTCGACCAATACAAAAACTATCAAACGAATTAAGGATCTAAGGTAAAGAAAGGCGTTCAAAAGGAACTAGGAAATTGCCATATAACAGATTATAGACGATAAGACATTTTCGTGTAATACAAAGGTGAAATTATCTAGACAGATGTCAAACAATCTTTTTTAGCAATATAGTTTATAAACAGTATGATGATATAAAGGACAAGGATGACGAATATAAAGCTCTGTACATAATGATATTATAAAATAGAAGTTTTGTATTATGGCAGGTGTAAATAATAAATATTACTTTCCTAATTTATGGAATCTGACATATAAAATGGATGTGTTCTGTCTGATAGAAATGTGGCGTACGTCTCTCGAAATTTATATTCATTAAAAAATATTGATTCAAATTTATCATCAGGTAGACCCAGTGGTGGATTAATTGTCGGACTTAGATTAGACGCAGTTTCTGAAGTTAAATTGATATTTCAGTCACGATTTGTGACTGAACTAGATACTGAAGACTTAAGACTTAGCCAATATTTAGCTAATAGTGTCATATATTCTGCCTAATAATAATAACGATGATGATTTCAAGAATACTTTGTTGCTTATAGAAAACTACTACTACATGGCGCAAATACGTAACTTGATCTTTGTACAGAGTTTAATCGTAGGATGGGACGTTCTGATTATTTGTCACGTTTCACTGCTGTACGACAAATTGCTTTGGGAAGATGGTTCAATTTTTATTCTGCTAAATTCTCTAAAGAATATTCTTAATTATTAATGATGAACAATTGTCAATGGATGTATTTAAAGTGTTTCCAGATTTTAAATTGAGATAAAAGGAGCAATTAATCGTTTTAAAGCTGGTATCTCACCTGGAAGTGATTTCATTAGAATAGAATATTTAAATTGTCTTTCAGAAAAGTTCCTTTTTACAATAGTAAAAGTTTTTAGCTCTTAAAATAAATTATAGTTTTTCGGAAACTTCATTGGATTATTCTTTGATTACTTCAATATATAAAAAGAAGGTGATTATATGACCCCAAAAATTTTAATTCTATATATTAGATTCTTTTAATTGAGAAACTGTTTGTCTTTATTAAATAAAAGATTAGAAGATTGGATTATTACATATGATATTGTGTCAGGAGCAAGCAGGTTTTCGACCCGGCTGATCTTGTCAAAACCAGATACTTTTACTGATTGCAGAAAGAGAGGAAAACTTTATGCTATTTTTGTGGACTTCTAATTGACAGTATCAAAGGCAGATCTAAAGTCTTATAGTCTCTATTAGAAAGAATGAGAATGAATAAACAGTTTTTTGTCTTATCATTGATATATATTCCAAAGCTACTGAAAGAATAAAAATACTAGCCGAAACAACTGATTCATTTGGTATTAACATTGGAGTTTTGCAAGATGAGATTCTAAGCCCATTGCTTTTTAATTTATATGTTAACGGGTTGATAGTTCAACTTACTAAATCTGACTTACCTGGAATTTTTCTCTCTGATCGAGTTGAGTTACACGTCCTAATGTATGATGATGACACTGTAATTCTTGCCAATACTCCACAAATGTTGCAAAAGAAAATTGCAATTTTAGAGGAGTTTGTGTTGTGACTACGGCTTAACTATAAATGTTTCAAAAACTGAAGTGATAGTCTACCTCTCTTCTTGAACATTATCACCCAGAGAAATAGTTTCTTAATAACTAACCTTTACAAGTTGCCTCATATTACATATATCTGGCAGTTTTGTCTTCTGGGCAATTTTTACAGGCCAAAATGGCAGCGGGTTCTATGTGGTCAATTCTTTCTAGAGCAAAAATTTAATTCTGCTCATATTAATATAAAATTTATTTAAAATATAATGAAATCATTGATTGAAATTTTATATATTTATCTGTATTACTTTATGCTGCTTCTGTATGGGCAATTACTTATTATGATATAAAGCAAGGACAATTTCCATTTTATTTTCGAAAACTTTTTATGCTATATAGTAAAATTCCAGCTTACACATTGCGCATTTGGAGTTTGGTGTTTCTAGAATATCGACAATTGTAATAAAAGGAATTATTTTATTTTAAATTAGACTTTTGAAATTTGAGGATAAAAGTTAAGTTTAATTAGCGTATAAGAAACTCTATAAATTAGGTTCAAAAAATGGACAGTTATACATATAATTGGATGATGGCGCTGAGATCCTCTCTATGTTAATCTGTTAGACTGACACAGTTTCTCATTTCTATGGTTGTCCCAAGATCCTCATTTGATCAAAAGTTATCAAACATTAATTATAAAAGTGTGTTGCAAACAGAGCATACAAGAACGGTCTTTGTTGGAAAAGAACAAGGATTTCCAATTATATTATAGTTTTAAATCAACTTGTGTTAGGATTATTTGTTTATAGATATAAATTATTATGTAAAACAATTAATTCTACAGCTGAGATGTGGTCAAAATTATATTTTCACATATAACACTAGACTAATAATAGATCCCGAGAGAATTTACAGTAACTATAGTTCGCAAATGTATGAAACTTGGGAACTTGTTCTTTCACTGAATCAAATTTGAAACAACAGGAAAAAATATTTGATACGATTTAAATCCTGGAAAGATATAATTAATTTATTGTTTTTCAAAAAATTTATTATTACTGTATATTTTATTTTGTGTTATCCTGTGCTAAGCTATTTCATCAATTTGTTAAATATTACTTACTTTTATAGTTAAACCCCCTTGCAAAGAACTAAGGTTCACGCAATAAAGTATTATTATTATTATTAAATTTCTAGATGTTTTCTCAATTCCGATTGAAACTATCCACTTTGACTCGTTTATAATAGCAAAATTTGAATTTAGAGCGAAATTTTGGATATTCAAAAACATTTATTTCCAGTCCAACATAAAAATAAACGAAGACAAAAGTGATAAAACAAGATATCGTCGAATGGTTTGAAACGGCTTCAGTGTATAGCATTTGCGTTAGACGGAGAAGACAGATTTACAGGATCGGTAAGAAACAGAATTAAAAGACACAATTAATTATCAAATATTTTCTCGCATAATGTTAGAAATGATTTCTTTAATTACTGGCAACGATATTAAAACCAGTGGCGTGCCGTCATTAGAAGCGTTGGAAGCGCCGCTTCCCTCGTATTCTCTAAAAAATAAATAAATATTAATTTTAATTATATGAAAATAATCGCACAATATTTTATTATAACCGCATTATGTATCTTATTATAATTTTCTATACTACACGTGGAAAAAAACAAAAAAAAATTGCTATTGTATATTGGAATATTAGTGACGGAGTGTAATCTCCTGTATTTTCAGATTACAAAAAGCAAGATTTGCGCATGCGCTTTACAGAACACCAACCTCACCCGGTGTAGCCGGTGGAAGCCTACGACCTTGGGTGAAAGCTGCACACATATAAGATTACAACTCTGTCAAGGACCGGTTCTGGGCTGTTAGCCGCCTGCCCACTAGATATTTCGATTACGTGAATAA
>NW_019385208.1:200337-333053 GCF_000671375.1 Centruroides sculpturatus
TCGCTTGTTAAAAAAGTATATGGAAAAATAAAAATCAAGTTTAAGTCATTTTATTCGACTTTACGTCTGTCCGCCACAAATATTGAAGTCGTAATATCACTAGATAAACGTTTAAAGCACATAAAATCATATTAAAATATATACAAGTATGTACTGTATTTACAGTACACGCATTCGTAAATTTAGATTATTTTTTTGTACTATATTAAAAACTAAAATTTATTTGTTTGTAAGCTTAAAATAGATTTTTATTAACCATATATTATTTAAAATGCTTTCCTAGTGATAAGTAGATTCGGAGACAGGTAAATTCGACTTACGTCGTTTTCCTGGAACCAATTACCGACGTAAGGCGAGGTATACCTGTATACAGTAAACAGAAAATAAAAATTACGAAGATAATCACGAGAACACTAGTAAGAGTATTAATACACAGAAAGGAACAAACATCTATGGCCAATTTATGCTTTAAAACGTTCTAAAGAGTAACTTTTAACGACGTTTCTAAATCTGAAAAACTAATTACATAAAAGTTATGATAGATTTACGACAGGTCCAGGTGACAATCGAAATGCGTTTATCCTGGTAAAATGCCATGGAACGTTTCAACATGGTTACTCTACGAAAACCAATGGAATTTATGGCCGTTAGACCAAATTTTTCCAGTAAATTCGAATTATTTGGCCACCCTCGAAAGGAAAAAAAGCATAACGTGCGGTGCATTATTTATAATTTTCTCAGAAATGTATTCTTTACCGAAAATAATGAAAGCAGAGAAAATACTTTTATTCGAAATTACTTTTACATTAAAAAGGCAAATTTGGAATCTTCCCATTACAGAAGAAGCTCGGATGAGTGTCTACGGGTGTGGTCGAAAAAAGAAGAAATGCTTGAAATATGACGTTTGGGAGGCAAATTTATGAATTGAGTTACGTTCTGGGACAAGAATTCAAAGTGACTTGGCCGAAGACTCTTCCCTGAGTCAGCCACACCTTCTGGTCATTCAGGTTGACGGAGCCGATGCATCCAACGAAATGTTCCGTCACTTCCACTCCCTTCAGGGAACCTGGGTCGGGAACTCCTCCCAGGTACAGGGGGTCGTTGGTGTCGGTGGCGGTGACGGCGCCTGGTCCGAACTTTGGATCGCTGGTGACGTCGTCCACTGTGACTATAGCCACGTTCGAGGTTTTCACGACTGAAAAATAAGATTTTACCATATCGGTTACTCTTTTTTACCATATTTTTATTGATTTTTTTGGGGGGGATCAGTGTAAGGCCACGTGTGTGGTCTTACACTGACTCAAAAAAAAAACGATTGTGTAAAATACGATAATTTTTTGTATGTCTTTCGAGTTTTAGGATCTCTTTGGAAACGTTTACCCAATGGGTTGTTCATTCTCTAGTTCATCCTCGAGGATCGGGTGTATCACCATAAACTATAGGTACCGGTACCTAAGGATTTTGAATGACACCGGTCGGTTTAGTACTGTACATTACATTTCACAAATTTTGGTAAAATATACAACTTATTCAATTATGCTCTTTTAGTTAATTAAATTGAAATTTAGTATTTTCAATAATTAAACGAGTTTTTGGTCATTTCGAACGCACGCATATTGATAGATTAATCTATATATAAAATTACATGTCCTGACTGACTGATTGATTCATCATCACCCAGAGCAAACTGCTGAACCTACAGGTGAAATTTGGTACACAGTTAGGCTAAGAAGGGAATTTCTCGTGAGGATTAAGGCTTAAAAAGTCTTAGCCCTAAAAGGCAGTATCACAAACATGGTTTACAAAGAGGTACTGGGGTAACTGAAACTCTATTTTTCAGTAAATATTTATACTTTAGCAATTTTCAGATGTCATTTATGTTTTGGAAAAAAAAAACTCAGATTTATCATATCTTCAAATCCCATAATATTTGAAACTTGAATTTAGGTGCATTAGCAGTCCATAGTTTGAAACAAACAAAAATCAGTAACAATTAATGATTGACAATCTTGAAGTACAGAGGGAGAGTTATTTCTATCAAATTGCAAAATCTGCACAGGCAAAGCCGTGAGTAATGGCTAGTAAGTGTAATATAATTATCTGGAAATTAGGAACAGCCAGTCTTTGGCGGAACCAATTTAGTAAGCAGATGAAAATAGAAAGAGAAGTGAAAGATTGAATGTGATATTTTACTCACTTCTGATGGAATGCCAATCTCCATCACATAAATAGTTTTCGCTGGGGGGGTTGTAGACCGCGCTGTAAGGGCCTCCCCCGTCATCGACGGTGAACTTGACCATTCCGTCGATCATCTGGACTACCAAATAGTCCTTGGATCCGTGCACAGCCATCAGAACTCCCGACGTCTTTCTGGGTTTGATCTTCATCGAAACGGAAATTTGTTTTCCCACGTTGAATTTATCATCTGGAAGATAAATTTGAAGCAAAGTTTGAATAAAAGACACTAAAGAACATCTAACTGTAGAGACACACAAACACTAATGCTAATCCAGCAATGAGCTGCATAACTTTCCCAGCAGTTATTTTTTTTCCTAAATAAAATCTCATAATTTTTATATTTTTAATTACAATATAGTAAAATTGTGTGTGATGCCATCCTGTTATGAGATTTTGTTTATGAAATTTTTCTGTATTTTTAATTATTATCAAATGGTAAAATACATAATTTTAAGAGTGGTGATCAGTTTCATAGAAAAATAAATACTAATAAAGTATAACATATCCATTAAGCCCAATCTTACTAGAGATATGATCCCTCTATCTCCCCACACCAAAATTTAATAGCGCAGATGCCCTTTACACACAAGCTGTCATGGCAAATTTCTTTATCTTCATCCCATTCTGAGATATTAAGCGAAATAGATGCCAGTACAAACATCCAAGGAATTTTTTTGCAGTTTTAATATTTTTGAGTTCAGGGGCTCTCAAAACTCGGAGAATCAAATATGACACAATCCCAATACTTTCCCTTGTTATGTTACATTATTGCCAGGAAAGTAAAAAAAAAAAAAAAAAAAAAAAAACAAACTATTCTGTTAAAGATGGAAATTTTTTGTTCTCCTCTCATACCATCCAGTGAGATAAGAGTAAATTAAAATAAAAATATCTTTACACGCAGCTTCTAGGGTAGATTGACATATGAAGGGATCCAGAGATCCTCGATGGTTCGGTACGTTAGATTATTTAAATTTTTTGAGAAAAACCATTAAGAACAAATCGACCACTTTGGGATTTTTTGCCTTAGATTAATTCCATAAATTACTAGAAGTCATTTGGATGACGGTGGATAAATCTATTTTTGTTATAAGTGAAACACAAAATTTTGGTTATGAATTCTTAAATATAAAAAAAAAATTATAATAAATTACAAATCATTATAGAAAGTGGTCGAACAATTAAAGCTAGTGTGGAAAGAGGATGATTGGATATGGAATTTTCAATCTTTTTTGCTTAAGTATTTATAGAGCATCTTATTTTTGACAACATAAGAAAGTCCAAATAACAACTTGGGTAAAACATCTACAAATTCACTAGTTGTATCCGTAATTTGAAATCTGGAGTTGAATAAGAGGTACTTACACAGAATGACATATCCTCCGTCGGCCGATATGAAGGTTCCTTCTTCCACCTTATCGGAACATCCGGTGACGTTGACGGAAGTGATACGCTTGGTTAGTTCCTCGTTACGTAATCTCACGTTTCGAATGCAGCCGGGGAAAGGCACGATCACTCCCTGTAATGATAGAATTTCAAAATAATTATCAACTTTTGGTTAATAGGTCTACAATAGACTCATCTGCTAGTTCTTAAATATTTTGTTATAAAATATTTACTAAACTGTGGAAATGCAACTAGATATCAAAAACGTTAAGAATCAATTTATATTTATGTAGTGAAATGAACCATTTAAAGGCTTATCTCTATATTTCTCATCGTGCAAGATAAACTATAATTTAACAAAGATTCAAGAAAATTAATGAATTTGATCCTGGGTGTTGAAATCGGAGCACATGGAAAACACACATGCTCTCAATTCCGAAATCTAGTGACGACAATGGCAATCAAACTCAACTTTCATCTTATTAAATGTAGTGTGATTTTTTGAGGGGAAAAATTTATTTTTTATAGTGGAAAATAAGGTAATTATTGTTAGTTTTAAATATTCGGAGTTGGATATTTATGTTCTGTCATAGCTCTGTTCTAGCAGGAACTGGATAGAAAGTGTAAAGTTTTGTATCCACATTACCAAAACACAAACTGAAAATTTGCTATAGTTAAAATGAAGTAGATTTACTTCGTTTTAACTATATCATAATGTCATTGATGTGTTGTAACCACGATGCTTCTTTACTAATCAAAATCAAAGATTTTCAATCAAAGAAAGGTGATGACACTTTCCTCTGAAAAGTGATGACACTTTTCTCTGAAAATCAGATTTTCAGAGGAAAGGTGATGACACTTTCCTCTGAAAATCAAAGATTTTCAGAGGAAAGTGTCATCACCTTTCTGTTTCTGCAGTATTTTCTGGCAATATGGAAATCAGCCTTGACTTATTTGTCTATAGACTTCAAATTTAATATAATTTTATTAAAATATTCAAATTATTTTGATTAAAAGAAACATGATTAGTTCTGTTTTTGGCTCTGGATGATTGACTGAGATGCAGCAGATCTTATTGGATTACAAGTAAACAGAATGGTTTATACAAATGATGTTTAATGGGAATGATATATATATCTAGAAAAAGTCTTACTTTTAAGTTATTTTTTGCTATTCTCGCAGTTGCTTCTGACAATCCACCAACATATAAAGGTGGTTTAACATTCATGGAACTAGTCTGTCCTGGAGATTCTCCCGTGATTTCTTCTTCGTCTACAATCAATATGCCCTCTTTTCCACTTCTGGAGAAATCTGCTCTATGCCATAGATCATCATTATAAGCTTTTGTAGTAGATATTACGGTCCCACCACTTCCACAATTGTAAGTGTAATGAATCTGGCATAAATTAACACACAGAAATTTAATATTTAGATGTCTAATTAATAACTATTAATTTAAAATTTACCTTTCCGTCTTGCATAAAAAGAGCCTCAAAATCGATCTGTCCTTTTCCCGCCACGTATAACAAGATTCCATCAAAGAGGCGCGTCTTAAATTCCAGGCTAAATTGACTCTCTTCGAGTATGGTGCTTCCTCGAATTGAAAATTCCTGTCTGCTCCAAGGTGTGTTGCCATATCGGAGTCCGTCTTCGGGTTTTACATCCAAGTCTGGTTTGGGATGTAATGGCAAGTAACACTTGCTGGGGGGTATAGGTTCTGGAGTATAAATGGTTTCAGTAGGTTCTGAAAATAATAGGAAGATTAATTTACATTGAAATTTTTTTACAATTAAAAAATGCATACAGTAATTCAAAAGTTTCCCTACATAGCCAAAGAGTTCACCTTATTATACAGTCACAGAATACAAGTGTCATTTAACTGAATATATATACAAATTCATTTTCCTACTCGTGTTATCTGCTCACGGGTATCACAATTATGCCTATTTGGATAATCTTTGTTTTATACATGGACTTTTGAATTACCCAGTAAAAAAGATTTAAGTTTACCTAAATCGGAACCGTCGGGTTGGATGGTCACGATGTGCGAGGGTTCTGCCAGTGGACAGGTAGTCAAGGAAGCACCTGGACGATCTTGGGAGTCTGCGAAATTCTGGAACAAACCTATGACGGTCGTGTCTCCCAAGCAACCAATAAAATGCCTTTTAGAAGGCACTGCATCCGCATTAATGCTATAATCATCGGGAACACCGCCGAAATACAGAGGAGAAGTTATGATGAGATTTGTTCTAGCACTAACTTCCTGGTCGTTGAAGTCTATGTCATCGATATTTAGGTGCATCTCTTTGTTTGTCTTAGTAGCAGTTACGTAATGCCACTTTTTATCGTTGTATCTGATGTCTGGTTTGGTTATGATTTCTCCACCAGGATTACTTTTCATAATTAATCTACCGTCCTTTAACGAAATTGATAAGTAACTTAAGTGTTCTTCATTATCAGCATAGAACAAGAGACCGTCCTCTTCGGTTTTAAATTTGAAAGTGAGTTCTGCTTTCCTCCTTAAATTAATATTAGGCATTGCCACGTATCCTGGAGTGATATTTGAAAATGAAATGGTTCTGGCAATCTGAAAGAAAATAATGTTTAATTAACTGTAATTAAAATTGTTTCAAATAATTTGATTTAATCTTTGTCATATTTGTTCGCAACCTAGAGACTACAGAAATCAGTAGAGGTTTTAGTTTCTTTGAGATCTTATATAAGCATGGATAATGACTCTTTTTATATAATTTTATAAAATGTAATGCTTGTCTCGTATGCTATTTTAAATAATATTAAGAACTTCTGAATCAAAACTGAATATTTATAAGCGTATACTTTTGTGTCTGAAGCCTTAGACAAAAAGTCTAGATTACCTAGCTTGAAAGTGCCACTGATAGGACGTTGCACTTCTAAGCACATGCTTGAATTAGTATTATCATCATCATCACCCTTACTAAATATAATTTTTGGAGACACTGAACTTTTTAAATGCCTTTTATTTAATAAATTGTGTTTGTGAAATCCTAGAACTTTATGGAACATGGATTGAATATCACCATGTCATATACGTGTCCATATTTTAAAGAATTTGCTGTATGGGGTGATTGTGTTTTGTTTGGCTGTGAGAAACACTTTTCAAGAGGATGGATATAACATAGGGAGATGAAATACAGTGAGGATAGAAGTTTGGGTTCACCTAATCCTAAAAAGGAAAGACAATAGACTTGGACTTTCCTGTATGACACCACTTGTGCCATGAATGTCACACCTGTGATCCTATGAAGCTTAAAAGTGGGTATGGTTGCTATAAACAATACATTCTGCACAGTAGTTTGACATACTGTTTATAATGTTGTTTGACAGTTCTTGGAGTAATGAATCCCACTCTTGTGCAAGTATTCTTTGGAGCTCTACGGTAATCTGTGGAGGAGGAGGATGTGTTGCAACTCTGCAACCGAGGGCATCCCATACATGTTCTATGGTGTTTAAGTCCAATGAATAAGGTGGCCACAGTCCAGACTTCTTATATCCTCAGATTCCAGGTATTCCTGAAACAAACCAGACCTATGAGGGCAAGCTTTATCATCTATTAAAATGAACCCTGTACTAAATTCAACTTTAAAATGTTGCACATATTGCTACAGGATGACATCCCTGTAAATCTGGCCTGTTATTGTACCATGAATTTGAACACATGCAGCGATGTACAGTACCCTAAGATGATACCACCCCAAAACGAGGATTCCTCCACCTTCAGAATGATGGTATTCAATGATGTGGGCAGGATTATAGTGTCCCTGGGGCTTGTCGGATGCACACTCATCGACTATCAGTCTCTAGGCTGTAGCAGGACTTGTCAGTAAGAATATAATGGCCCATTGTTGTGGAGTCTATGTAACACATTTGATAGACTATGTTCTGTGAATCAGCATAGATGAAGTTAAAGAAATGCATACAGTAGGTTGCCTTGCATACAGACCAATAACCATCTATAAATCATTTGCCTGGATATGATGATACCTGATGCAACTGAGAGTTCTCTAAGCAATTTACATGTAGTGGGCATTTATGGACATATACTAGTCCTGAAATGGAGTTGTGACACATGGGCGACCTTTACTGTATTGCCTTCAAACATCTTGGCCACATTGGAACCATTACCAAAGCCCACAGATAACACTTGATGGAACACTCAGTTCCTGTGACACTTGTATGTGAACTTGGCCAGCCTTTAATCTCCTGATAATCCTGCCATGCATAATGTCATCAATATGTTTTGTTTGAGCCATAATTATTGCCTACAGATAATATTTTGCAGTTAAAAAGTGATAACAACATTTGCACACGCAATGCAGTAATGACTTCTTACAATGCCAATTGCCTAAGCTGACAGGAAATGCTTTTACACCAATTCCTTTATCAGTATATTTGCATATACCTACATCACTCTCTTTAGAAGTTGCCATATAGCATTTCTACTTGCATTTGTTCCTGTGCAAGGACAGAAAATATGTGTACTTGTAAATTCCTTAAATTATGGACGAGTATATAATACTTTAACTCAGTGGTTCCCAATTAGTTTTTCCTGCGTACCACTTCGAGAAAGAGCTCAAACTCGGGTACCCCTTATAGCAGAAATTCATATTAATCCATACTAATATTATAAATTCGAAGATAATGCTGTCTGTCTGTCTGTCACCTTTTCACGTCTAAACCGCCGAACAGGTTTTAATAAAATTTGGCACAGAGATAGCTTACATGTTGGAGATGGACATAAGCTACATTTTACTGCGAGAAAATATCTTACTCCCACAAGAAAATTCGATATAATGCGGGCGAAGTTGTGGGTAGACAGCTAGTGATAGAATAAGATTTTTTTACATTTATTACCTTTAAAATACAATTGTAATAATAATGAAAATAACATAAGGTTATTTAATTTTAATGCAACAAATGTGCACGATAATCTTTGCACAACTTTGTAAAATCTGGTTGCTTTTTGGTCAGCTTCAGTCTCGAGTCATTTTTGAGTCGAAGTCGGTGACAATGTTTAGTTATCGTGTTTGTCACGGCCGAAAATCTGCTCTTGCAGAGGTATGTTGTGCAAAATGGTAGTAAATATTTTATTTCCGCTTCGCTGACACGATGATAGTGATAATTGTACAATTAACACAAATTGTGTTAATTGTACACTTTTTGTTTCTTATGTAAGAATTTCATTTAGGTATTGTCACAAATGCATTTTTTTAATGAAATTTCAAGAATATTTTTAGTTATAAATAAATGAATTTGTGCATTTGACATCATGTTGTAAATTGCTGAATTTTTTATCCCCATTATTTTTTTGATTGCTTCATCTCATGCATTTAAATTTTAAATAGACCGATTTTAGATTACCGCGCGTACCCCTTCACGCAATTTCGCATACCCCTAGGGGTACGCATACCACTAATTGGGAACCACTGCTTTAACTGCATACCTCTCTATCAGTAAAGAAAAGTAGCAGTCATCCCATAAAATCAAATCATCCAGAAACTTCAAATTTATTTTAAATGTAAATATTAGTTTAAAATGGTACAATCGAGTAAAATTACACACTCAATTTATGCTTAAAAGCAATTCTGAAAGATTGAAGATTTTTCTCAAGCACCTCCAAAAATTTATTATGCATTCCTAAAGATGTACACATTCCAATTTGGCAATTACTAATAAATACGTTCTATAATTTTGTTTTCCTAAACTATTAAGAATGAATTTATCAAAATGCACCAACAATTAACATTTTTATTATCTCCTTTTATATAAGTTAATTCTGTGTTGATTGATTTTGAAAACATATTAAAGAGAATATAAAATAATTAAAATATAATTTAAGTTATTCCTAATTGGCAGGTTTCCATCTAACATTTTCTTAACTTTAATTAACATGAAAATGAGGAAAAGCTATAAATGAATGATCTTTTACTTTAGCAAAAATGAGTATAGTTCTTACAAAATATAAAAATGTATAATCTAGAATAAAAAATATAGTAACTTACCATAGGCGGACAACCCGAAACAACTCCTAAGGCTTCTTTATTGTTATTAAGATCTTGTAACTGTGTACCAATTTGTACATTATCTATACACCCTTCAAAATCTACATTGGTAACATCTCTGTTGAAAATAGAAGAAATAGAAATCATGAAGAGAATTATTAGCTTAATATACAAGGTGTCCCACATAAAATTGTCCCCACTCACCAGAAACGATACAAATAAATTTAGGGAAAAGACGCTTGTTATGATTATTTAAACATACAGAAACTTACAGAAGATGCCGAAAGTAGTGTCCTTGGTCATTTCTGCACCTTTATGTATGCGTAATCGTGTTCAGACTTTATTTTACTTTTTGAATCCCTATAAAATTTATATAGCTATTTCATCATCTCATTCAGGCCAGTATTATGTGGTACACCCTATATAAAAAATTCTCTATTTTTGAATATGAGATTTAAACTTATTTAAATATATATATACTAGCAGATGAACCCAGTGTTGCTCAGGCAAGTAAGTTAATTCTCCATTATAACGAGAATTAACTTACTTGATGATAACATTACTTGAATAAAATGATTAATTTTAAATTCTAAAATCTAAAAAAAAACTTTTTTGGAACATTATATTTCGAATTCGTTTATTTTGGATTTATTGTTTTTGGGTTATCTGAAGAGTGGAAATGATTAAAATATTTTAAATTTCCAAAATGTATACTATATGTGCCACTATTTGCTTTCTTTTTTTATTATTTACACTTTATACTGACTAAACCTAACTCTCTCCTACTTTTCCATTAGAGAGTTTAATTTCCAAAAATCCCTTCTTAATGTGCATTTCATGGTATACCCTACTAAAACACAGTCAAAAATGCAAAACAAAAAATTGCATCTAAAATAGTACAGTAGAAGCTGAGTTCTTTACGATACGCCTTAATCCTCTCCCCCGTGGGGGGAATTTCGAAAAATCCCTTCTTAGGGTACATCACGAGAATGTACAGTGCTCTGTGTACCAAATTTCAACTTTCAACTCCTAACTGTTTGGGTTCTGCACTCATCATCATCAACCCATCTCAATTATAAGATAAAATATTACTGTTATTTATTATTAGAGTTACATGTTCTGTCTTTTAGTTCCACTGTTTTCTGGTTTTGAGACTAACGTAACTAAATATGGCCTTTGCACATGCTTCAAGCTTATCAGAATATTTTTACAAAATGTCATATCTTTTAACAATAAATGTTATATCATGCTAATATTAATAAATAATTTATATGATTGTTGATTGAACTTCTTAAGAAGTTTTAGGTCTAATTTTTTCTACTAAAAGCTAGGAATATCAACATTGAGTTACATTGAATAATAACATTGAGTTAAAACTTCTTAAGAAGTTTTAACTCAATGTTAATAAGAAGTTTAACATTATGTAATTAACTCAATGTAATTAAGAAGTTTTAACTCAATGTTAAACTTCTTAATTACATTGAGTTAATTACATGATGCAAATTAGAAATAACATTGAGTTAAAACTTCTCAATGTTATTTCTAATTTGCATGAAAATTATCATGGAACAAGCATTCTTTTTCCTTATTCTAGTGTTTAGTCTTTGATAATGGAGATTTCTAATTTGTGGTTAACTTTCTTTATCATATATTATTCCACCTTATTCAAATTAGATAACATTTTTAGCATTGTTTAAATTTCTTTTCTCATAAAAATTAGAAGATAATTACTTTATTGTTTGTGGCAATTTTAATGTGTGAAAAGTTTTCTGGTTTACTCAGCTACTTCATAGCCCCCTTAGCTATAGCTCTATGTCCCATCAGCTTAGTTAATAGGCTCACATGCAATATATATATATATTAGTGATGCAATGAATATTAGGTTACCATTTGGTATTTGGCCTATTTTTTGCTATTCGGCCAAATATCTTAAAACAGGAGTAAGAAATAACAAAAACACAGTAAATTAATCATTTTGGTAACTTTTATTAATGCTGAAGTTATTTTAATAAATCAAAAAAAGATAACAAATCAAATGAAAACTACCCTACTTATTATGTAGTTTAGTTATCTATATACTCGTATATAAAAGAACAAGAACTGATAGGATAATTAACGCGGAGCCAAAACTATAGTGCTAGAAACTTAAAAATTTGAGGGTGTATTCCTTTTGTAAAGTTTAGACGTGCTAAGAAAAGATTTTACGAAATTCAACCCTAAAGGGGTGAAAAAGGGTAAAACATTTGTATGAAAATTTTTACTGCGTGGGCACATCAGATTGAAACTTAGGTCATAAAATGTGAAAAAAATAATAATTAATGATCTGTAAAGCATGTTTATAAAATCATCCCTTATTATAAACTTGAAAATTAAATTAACTTTTTTGTTTCATTGTACAAAATTATTTATCATAACTGAAGTTCCAGACAGCTTGGTAGCCTGAACGGCCCCAGGCTTTCGCCTGTGCACGCTAAGTGGCTTTCATTACAAGCATTTAGCTTTCCAAAGTCTATGAAAACAATTATTTGGCATTGACGGCTGCAAGTTTCGCACCAATAAGTTGCCTGGACTTGTTTGTTTATGTTATCAACTCAATTTCATATTTATTTTCACATCGTGGTCCTTCCCTGTTCTTTTTCCGTTATTTACACGTGTAGGCCATTTCATTGTTATCCACATTTGATGTCATCACTTATCACATACTGTCATGATGCTCAACAGAACAATTACACCTTTTGGTCAATTAACCGGAAAACTGTGAGATTTATTCGGACTGCCTGACAGGAGCTAGGTCTCCATCGTACTGTAAGTACATCTCTTAAATTTCGGCGTACTCTGACCTCCAGTTACGGAGATATTGCTTATTTCTGGTAAACTTCAAAAGAAGCTACTGGGCTTCCTGTTTGGATTAGAAGGAAATTATTCGGGTATCCGTGAGAGGACATCAAATGTGATATGTCCACAAAATTTGGTGCAGATATCCTCAGCCAAATTTAAATTACATATGTTTGACCAAATTTTCTGTTATGTAGATTAGCTATTCCATCTCGTTGCTATAGAAACGACCACCTTTATCTTTGCATCATAGCAAAGAAGAGCTATATTTATAGTTTAATAATAATATTACCTTAAACATTATATATTTTTGAAATAGATTATAGGGAATCTTTTGGTAATTTATTGATTAATTATATAGTTATTTTGTCATAATTTTATTTTATTATTAATTGAACATTGTTTGTATCTAAAATGGATAAATAATATAAATAAGATGGACATTATAAGTAATACCACTATGGAAGAGATGAGAGCATCTGCTTTAGAGGTGGTTAGCGAACTTAAACAATATATTAATGAAAATAATGGTGGAAAATTCAGTACACCAAAACACTCAGTTTATTATAAATTGCGTTGAGCGTGTGATTGATGTTTTTACAGATAAACCATACAAACATGAGTTACTAACTCTTATAAAAAAAATAGACTTAATTTTGAATAAGGTATCTATTAATGAGAGCATAGACATACAAAAGAAAGTTCTAGAAAAAATCACAAAATTATGAAGACAATATGAAGGAGAAACAAATGACATATAGTGCTCTACTTCAGAGGCCACCTACGAAAACATATGCTGCAATGAACAAAATAAAACCTAAAGATGTAATACTGGTGTATGGAAAAACGGACGAATTAAGTAATAGTGATAAAGTACGAAAGATTTTGCAGGACAATATCAGGCCATCTGAAATCAATATTGGCATTGAATGAGTCTGAAACATAGGGAGAGGGGGATTGGCCATTGAATTAGATCATATGGAAGATGCCTAAACCTTGGAAAATTGCATCAATACAATTTAACTACTAGATACCCTAAAAAAAAGGAGACCACATGTAATGATACATTCAGTGCTTAGTACAGTGGATAGAGAAGACATACCAATATTAATTTTGGAGCACAATGAGTTTCTAAAGCATAAGTACACAACTGAAAATAGCCACGAATTCTTTAAAATTAAATTTAATGTAGGCAAGAAAGGAGGAAGATATAAAAACTGGGTAGTTGAGACCTCTCCTGAATTAAGGCTACAAATTTTGAGAGGGAAAATTAAACATTGATTGGTTGCGATGCAGAGTCTTCGATTTTTGCCCTGTACTACAATGCTTAAGATGCTGCAGATTTGGTCGCTCAACTAGGAATTGTGACTTGCCTAAACAAATATGCAGTCACTGTACTGAAGACCACTCCTATAATAAATGCCACAAATGAAATAACACCCTATATGCTGCAATTGTAAATATGAAAGGGCTGTAAATTGTGCCCATAATGCACGAAGTGGTTCCTGTCCTGTGTACAACAGAGTGAGGGAGAAATTAATAAATAATACAGATTATGGAACCTTTAATAAACAAAATGATACGTATACTACAAATAAACCTTAGAAGAAGTATAGCAGCTTCTTCACTCCTTAACATTAAATTTTCAGACTTCTGATATCATTTTAACACAGGAACCTTATTGTCGTATTGATTCTCCTAGTTGTCTTGCTACTAAATGTACCATTTTAAAAGGTACAAATGACTATCCATGGGCTGCCACTATTGTGGTAAACAATAATTTACCAATTTTGTTACATAAATCTTTTAGTAATGAAAATATTGTTTGTTTGGAGACTTGTATTGCCAGTGATAGAATTATAATAGTTAACGTATACTGCCCTGGTGATACTCCTCTTGACGATATCACTTGTAATTTACAAAACATAATAGACAAATTTCAAGGAGAAAACATCATTGTGGCAGGAGATTTCAATGCTCACTCCCCAACTTGGGGAGGAGTCAACTCAATCATAGGGGTGAGGGATTTGCGGAATTTTTTCTCAACCAATAATCTCTCAATAATAAGCAATCCTCTTTCTCTGCCTACTTATTCCAGTATACATGGAGAAACTTGGATAGACCTTATGGTCTGCAGCAGTAACTGTGTGCAGAGGATTTGTGGTTGGCAGGTGCTGGAAGTGGACTCCTTGAACGACCATTTGTACATTGTATACAAATTTGCCTCACAAACTCAATTATCTGCTGTATATGAGTCACAGCTTCGTTACAACCCATCCAGAGCTGATTGGAGCTCTTTTAAAAACTTTTTAGATACAAACCTTGAATCTTACAACATGGAGGATCTAACATGGGCTAGGAGGCAAATTGCTCAAAATATTACTACAATCAATCATGCCTGTGAACTATTCATACCGAAAACTATAATGAGAAGAAGACCTATTCCTTGGTGGACTCCTAGACTTAGTAACTTAAGAAAAACGTAACAAATGCAGAAGAGCATACCAAAAAATGTAGACGCGAACCCACTAGAACTAGGCTTAAAACCATATACTTGGACAAGTAGAAAATATACAAGGAAGAATTGAAGACAACTAAAATTACATCTTGGAAAGAATACTGCAGCAGGGCATCAAAAAACCCTTGGGGTATATCACCAGGATTTGTACCAACAAGCTGCATAGACCACAAGTTTTAACTAACGACGACTCTGTAGCTACAAACATCATAGACATACTCAATAAACAAACAGATAAGTTCTGCATTTCCGATTCTCATACTGAGGATAATCTCTGGCAAAGCGTTCTCAGACAAAACAGATATGATGACATTGATACATCTGAAGATTCGCCTTTTCAACAACATGAGATACATAATGCAATTACCATCTCAGGAATGGTAAAGCCCCTGGTGTGGATGGCATGACTGCTACTATCATGAGAAAAATCTGGGATGATATTCCAGAACAGGTTGAAGAGCTATTTAATACCTGCCTTTCTATAGGTTATTTCCCAGACAAATGGAAAATTGCACACACAATTCCTGTACCCAAGCCAGGGCAATCTGAAGAATTAAAACCTATCTCTCTTCTCCCATTCCTAGGAAAAACGCTAGAGAGACTCATTGCGAATAGACTAATATGGCACCTTGAAACAAATAAACTTCTTAATAATTCCCAGTATGGATTTTGACATCAAAGGTGTGCAACTGATGCTATATATGAATCAACTAAAATTATAAGACATCTATTAAATAATAATAACAGATTTGTACTTGCTATCAGCCTTGATATTAGCAAGGCCTTTGATAGCACTTGATGGCCATTAACATTGTATCAACTGCGACAGAAGAGATGCCCTGCTAATATATACAGAATACTATAAAACTATCTTTCTGACAGAACTGCAATTATGCAAAAAGGAACCGTTGAAGTTAGGAGGAATGTAGTAAGAGGATGTCCACAGGGTTCAGTCATTGGCCCTTTGTTATGGATAGTTACATTTGATCTCATTCTTGAACAGAATTTTGGGCAGGATGGACTTATTGCCTATGCTGATGATCTGTTGGGTTTGGTCGGTGGTAATAGTAGAGCTGACCTTGAGCATAAAGGGACAGCAATTCTGGATAAAATATATATATATATATGGGGAAAAGAGCATAAATTACAATTCAATGCCACAAAACCAAAGGCACAATTTTCAATCTCCCTAGACGGCCTAACTTATACTTAAGAGTACCCACAATTCGAATGGGTGGTGTTTCTATTTCCATTAAAAAAATATATAAAATATCTGGGAGTTATTTTGGATAGCACACTATGTTGGCATGATCACATAGAATATATATCAGAGCGTGCTGGCCTCATCTTCAAAACATTCTCCAGGGTTGCATGAAGCACATGGGGACTTACATATGAATCTCTAGATATCATTTATAATCAACTTTTTATACCAATAATCACTTATGCCTGTGGTGTTTGGGGTTCGGGGTTCGGACTCACAGAACACCCATCCTAAAAGGAAATTAATATCTGCACAAAGAAAGGCTATAATTCTCCTCACTAAAGCATATAGAATGGACCCAAATGCTTCCTTACAAGTTATTACAAGGAAATCTCCTATTGACATTCACATAAAATATTTTAGCCAAATTTGCCACCTTAAATGGAGAGAGAATATTGATACTTCCACAGATATCATAGATGTTAATGATATAGAATTTTTGACTCCTTTTGACCAATCTAAAAATCCCTGTTTGCCTCCACCTCAAATGACTGATGAAACACATGAAAGCAATATTATTATATATACTGATGGTTCCAAAATAAATAGCTATGTTGGATGCACCTTTGTAGCATATGCACATAATCAGGAAATCTATAGTCAAATGTTCTGACTTTGAGAATTATCAACTATATTTCAGGCAGAAATGTTTGCTATTTTAATGGCTGTTACCTGGATTAATGATACCTATAATGACTGTTATATCCTCTTTGGCTACACTTCATAATAATAAACTTCATCCTATATCTACCAAAATCAAACATCTGGTTTGTACTGTACATCTAATAATATGTACACTTTTCAGTGGACAATAGCCCACCATGGGACTGTTGGAAATGAGCGGGCAGCCTTTTTAGCAAAAACTGCTGCTACTAACACCTGTCTCCCTGTCTCATATAATAAAATTAGCATGAACATAGTGAAAAGAATTCTATGGCTGGAACTTATAAAGAGTGGCAAGGCAGATGGAATGAATGTGAAGGATCCAACACATATAGATTTCTTCCAAGTATCGAAGAAACTTATAAATTAAAATGGTTTAAACTAGCGTTGCAATGAATAGTATATTCGGCCTCAGGCCAAATACCGAATATTTGGCTAGGAGCATTGGCTGAATAGCCAAATATTCAGCCAAACTATTCGGCTTGATTAATGCACATATGAAAATTGGCGCGCAAACCTCATTATGGCAAGGACCCTGCTCTCTATTGGCCTGCTGTCACTACGCTTTGCCAATCGCATTAATTCTTGACAGTTGTAGCGGACAGACAAGAGCGTCATGGCAGTATGCGATAAATAATGATATCAAATGTGAATAACAATGAAATCACCTACACGTGTAAATAACGGAAAAAGAACAGAGAAGGACCGTGAAGTGAAAATGTGAAAATAAATATGAAATTGAGTTGATAACATAATCGAACGAATCGAGGCAGCTTATTGGCGCGAAATTTGCAGCCGTCAATGCCAAATAATTGTTGTCATAGACTTCAGAAAGCTAAATGCTTGTAATGAAAGTCAGCATGCACGGGTGAAAGCCTGGGACCGTTCAGGCTATTGAGCTGTCTCGAATCTGTGAAATCATAACTGTGACATATACCGACGTCCTATCTGTCTCTTTTCTCCGTTATCAGCTAAGAGTCACGTAATTATAAAATGGAAAAACTATGACGGAAAAGTGACGAATCAAAAGTATCGTGAGCGCATATTATGATGTATGATGTATGCATAGGCATACGTGGACTAGAGAGATGGAGGAAAGAGAAAGGAAAGAGCAAAGACGAGCGCTTAAAAAGGATAGGCAGAGTCAGACCCTAACATGTGTGCGACGATTCTCGAATGAATAGGTGTGTATGTGTGCTGATCTTTGTAATTGTAAATTGTGAATACATGTGACTAATATTAGTTTTTTTATTTTGTGCATGTTTCAAGTTATAAATAAATATAAACAAACAACACTAACCCGACAATGTTAAATCTAAATACCAACATGATTAATTTACTGTAAGAAATAACAAAACAGATAATTAAATTAATTATCTGTTTTGTTATTTCTTACTCCTGTTTTTAGGTATTCAGTATTTGGCCGAATAGTGATTAAATATTTGGTATTTGGCCGAATATCGAATAGTAACCAAATATTCGTTACATCACTAGTTTAAACCAAATCAGTGGATAACTCAATTTCTCACAAATCATGGGAAATTTGTGAGGCTCTGGACAGGTCTGAACCATCACTAAAATTTGTGTTAAAATAATTGTTTTAGAGAAAAAATATAGTAGTTAGAAATAGATTTTTATTTTATGAAAATGCGACGCTAATTTTTAAACAATGGAAGAATGTAAGTCCGTCGACCATTTCCGGTTGGAGATCGAATTAAACTTCGATTTTGACCTCTCCCACGCCCCCCGAAAGGTTTCGAATTGTCATCAGGTGACGAGGAGAGACCAATTGGAAAGGGGAATCTGAGAGAAAACAGATAAAACCCCGGAAATTCAAGGATGCGACGGCTTCTTCTCCCGAAAGTTCCAAGTGACGGATCTGTTGTTGTGTGTGTGTGTCTCGCACCCATCTTCGTCTCCATCTCCCAACCTCGGATCAACATCTTTCTATCAATGGAAGTCGACTGCATCGTCCCGGAGTCATCGAGACGTGATGGAATGGTTCATTCGCGAACAAGGGACACTCCTTCCAAATGGGACTATCTTGGAAAGGAGAGGAAGACCCAGAGGCCACAGTTGCCGCAGAACTTCCAAGATTGCGGAAATCTTGTAAGCTTCTTTCGTGTTTAATAAATGGTTGTGTTGTTTGTAAATGAAGCATCTATCTCTGACTCAACTGCTTCCACATGTCGTTGATTGTTACCGCTCGGCAATCCAAACAGCAAGAAAGACGATGACGATATATATCACATATTGTCGTTCATCGATGAGTTTTTTAAATTTCTTCCCCTCTCGGCCCCCACAAATTTGCCAGCTATTTCGCCAGGTTTTCTGGACTTAATACAAATTTATGCCCTATATGTCAAATCGAAGATGGAAACGAACACTATATTTTCCATTGTCCGATACTTGAAAGGGAACAAAATGAAATTCAAACTATACTACACCAACAAGGCATATCTTGGCCATGTGATCTACCTATTCTCATTAATACAAAGGAGAACTTTTTCTATTTTAACAACTTAACCAAACGATATGGTAAACTTACCACCATTAGGGCATAATTCCTATTTACTCTGAAAGTTTAGTGTATCTATTAATTTGAATATTCTTTTACTATTTGTTAATGCAGTGTATTTTCTTCTAACTTTTATACAACTCTTGTTATGCTTTTAAATATTTATTTTTAAATTACAGGTGTTGAGGTATTCGAGATTTGTTATTTTACTACTCATTATATATTATTTAAACTTGTTAAATTCATAATCATGGTAATTATTAGTGATACTGTATGCATTATAGTTCCTTCCAATTCTTTTAGCATTCTACTGCTGATTTTGTTCCAAAGTATTGTTCCATGGTTTAAAGTAGGCCTTGAATTTGGTCTGTATTAGGTTCTCAATTGAATGGCTGGGATATGCACTACTTCCTCGTGACCTTTTACACCTGAATATGTATCTGTCTGGACTGGCCCTGTTCAGATAATTGTCTCATTATACAAGAATATAGATTTTACTCAAATACAATTAAAAGAAAACTGCCACAGAAGACATGCTTAGAAGAAGTGTTGTTAGTGAAACGGAATCTTTCTGGACTTCAAATTAAGTCCTTACTCCAATATGGATAATTATAGTGTGCAATTATGCAACTGAATTTGTGATGTACAAATTTAACTGCCAGAACTTTGTTGGCTAGTAGGCCATGTGATAAGGACATATGAATGCTTGCTTTTGGCGGTTGAATACTGTTGTCAACGCCCTTTGGACTTTATGCAAAATTGGGTTTTATAGGAACTATACTTTACAAAAATCTTAAATATATATTGTAAATTATTATAAAATACTTCAAAAATAATATGTGTAATTGTAATTTCAATTAATCAATGTTTTTATATGTTAATTGGCTATGCAAAGTGGTGCCAGACATGTAATACTTTGGCATTACGTGAATGAGAGTTGTGTGTGTGTGTGTGTGTGTGTGTGTGTGCCATGATGCTCATGTCTCTCCGCTACAACTTTCAAGAATTAACGTGATTAGTGAAGTGTAGTGACAGTGGGCCAATAGAGAGCACGGTGTGTGATTCTTGCCATAATGCAGTTTGTGTACGTGCGTTAATCAAACTGAATAGTTTGGCCAAATATTTGGTATTCGGCCTGAGGCTGAATGTACTATTCGTTGCATCACTAATATATATGCTTTTGCTTTTATCATGTAAACTTAGGATACCGTTAATTTTATTTTACATTTGGGCTGGAAAAGAGAAAAATACCAGGCACAATTTTTTTCAGTTTGCCCTCTAGCCCCCAATGATTTATTCATGGCTACAAAACTGGATATATCACATTTCCATGCTATGCTTTCATTCAGTAGCCAGAAAATTACTTTTTACACAGTTTTTAATTTTTAAACTTTATTAGCACCTTCATTTTCTTACAATAACTGAATACATAAGTGGATAAATATGTTATGTTACAAAATCAAAGTTTTCAGTGGATTAATGATCAAGTTTTTATTATGTAATTACTTCAGTGTAAATACAGCCAACAAACGCTGTGTTACAGAGATTATAAAGTGATCTACTTTCTGAGATCTTTGGTGGTGGTATGTGAGAAACTGATACATTACACCTTATCAATGCAAGATGACCAGGATTTGAATTATTTTAATACACCTTCTTTGTTCACTTAAGTCATCAATTCTTTCTAGATCAGGCCTTTATGAATTTCAGTGAAGTGTTGGCTTGCCTTGTTGTAGGGTTTAAATGTGACTGTGTGGCTATTTTGTTGAATTTTTCAATTTTCATTTTTCACAACTCATTGTAATTCCAAACTGACACTGTGTCAATGAGCATTGGGTATTTGATTATTTGTGTTTGCTGATGATGGAAAAAAAATTGATGCTTAAATTAAATGGGAGTAAATAAACATAACATGAAAGAATCTAAATATATTCACAAAATAATTTCTATCTGTGAATATATATAAAACAAATGATTTTCAGTTTCTGTGTGTCATGTTTGTTTTTCTGAATACTTTCATCTTCTAGTAAGCAGATTCATTCACAATCCTAAGAATTTTTGGAACTTTCAAGATTTTCGACCATCAGCTACAAAAACGAAATATCCTTTATGCTAATTCTGCGTACAATCTTTGTAATGAAATAAAAAATTTTTTACTCTCCAATCTCTTTATTTAAAAGTTCTTTTTGTTTTCTCTTTTTTTCATTAAGTTTGTTCTATTACTGCCAAATTCTTCTAATAATCCAGATTTCGTTCCCATTATCATTTATTCTAATCAATCTGACTTTTTAAACAAGAAGTATTTCAATTTTTTTTAGTTAACAGAATTATGTATGCTTAAAGGATAACTGACTCCAATAGAGTCTCTGGAATTATATGTTTTTCAATTCCAGGCTAACATTCAAAATCATATAGACAAGATCACTAAACATATTGCAATTAGATATGGTGTTCTATGGCAATACAGCAAATCCGTTTTGAAGGACTTTGTTTTATGAATTTTCAGTCATTAATTGATTATTGTATTTTCATTTAGTCTTTGACTGTCAAAACTCTGATGAATAAAGTTAAGGTATTTGGTAAGCTGTATTTATTGTTTAATTATAATATTATGATTGTGCCTTAATTTTCCTTCTGTATGTAATAGGATAACAGATTTTAAACTTTTTTAATGGTCTTTTATCTCTAGATTTTGTTGTTGTTTATGTTAATTAATATTACACTCTCAATTCTACTTGAGTTAATCTTTTTAAAATATTTCAATGATGTGGGAAACTTCTATTTAAAAAACAAATAAGTTTTCATAGTTGAAAAATTTCTTTAATGGAATGGTTTTTTTAATTGAATGGTTTTAACTATGAAAACTTGTTTGTTTCATTTTGAATGTTTCTCCAAACATTCAAAATTCATTTTTCTTTAATTGGATGGTTTTAACATGGATTACATGGTTAAAATTATCCAAGAAAACTTGTTTGTTTTTTAAATGGAAGATTCCCACTTTATTGAAATGTTTTCAATAAATAAATTCAAGTATAATTGTGAGTAATATTAATTAATTATAATCAAAAAGATCACTGCAACAAAAATTAGGATTTATAATTTATCTTGTTTATGTCTTCTTAATTTTAGGGTGAATATCTCACCATTGTTCTTTCTTTTATTATAGAGTTACATATTACAAAATTATTTAAAGTAAGAAATACATTTAGATTGCATTTAACTAAGTTTTAATTTGGTTTTCTTGTGATTTTTATGGGTGGTGTGCTTTTGTTTTGTTGAGAGTAGTTATCACATGTTGCAAGAACTTCACAAATTGTCATACTTATTTACATTATAATTAGGAAACTATTCAAAAGCAATATATTGTATCCAAGATTATAACAATAAATAATTTCATTTCTTGAACATATTTTTATGAAGTTTAGTTCATTTAGATATAAAAATAAGAATTAATTTTGCTTTCAAGATATGGTAAATTCTTTGTAGACTTTTTAGTAAAAAGAATATCAATAAGGTATTTATTTATTTTTATACATTTCTGCTTTCACATGTTTATGTCAAATTCAGAGAATCTAATTTTAAAGCTATCCCATAACATTGGTTTCTGATGATTTTAAAATGTGAAACATGCAAAATTTTACACATTAAACTTTCTTTTATTCAATAACTAGCAGATAATCTTCGCCCAAGCAATGCCGGTCTTAAGATTATTACATTACAGCCAATCTTACCCGTTTTCACAGAATGCAAGAATTAGGTTTCCCTGTTTCCAGACTAATTTGAAAATTTTTAAATTGAACATAATTTTAGACCCATCTAACACAAAAAACCACATCTGCGCCTGTAAATATTGCACATTGCTTTCTCTTAACACTTCCATTGTTGAAGCCTTAATCCTGTCCCTTTCCCTGCGGGGGGATTTCAAAAAAATCCCTTGTTAGTGTGCGTTCTCGTGATGTACCCTAACTGTGCTGAAATGCTCGTATACACGTGTGCCATCTATCATAGGATAAATGTACTATGCCAGAAACCTTCACGGGAGTATAGTAAACAACTTCCCAAAGTTTCATGGCAATCGGATAAATGGTGTAGTAATGCATGAAGGACAGACAGATACACATCACATGTCAGGTTGCCTCATTTAATTAACCTGATTTTAAATCTATGTATAATACAAAGGATAGCTTTTATTCTGTATCTATAATTATGAAAGATATCATCAGATTTTTTCAGGAGCTATATATCATTCTGTAAACCAGATCATATTATTATCCAAGGCTTGGGAGTTTGTCAAACTGTTATGACTTTGTAAGGAGGAAAGTTTATATTTATCATATAATTAAAATTATATCTGTAGATTAATTTGCATAGAAAACCGAAGAGAATCAATGCAAAGACAGTCCATAGGCAAAATATCACAAATAGGCCTAATCTGCAATGGTAATAGAAATAAAATGAACAATGATTGGTTGTTTGCATCTTGTTGAATGACCAATCACAAGGATTTAAATTCTTTCATGACAATCTTTGCTGTGTTCATTTTTCTGTTTTCTTGAAGTTACTTTAATTCATTTACATTACTAAGAAATTAAATGCTGTTAATCAAATTTTTTATCAACTCTCTATCCTGAGGGGCACAAGGAAATCTTGTGAGAAATAGTCATATATCAAGGACAAACTGTCTGTCCAGGATATCATCTCAGGCTCCCAGAATGATAGGCTGATGCCTTATCTGTTTTGGCCATCTGGCCAACTATTAAACAATTAAGAAATATTACTTACGAATAACCGTGATTTCTTGGATAGCCACCAATAAATATGTCATCAGTGGTAGACAAATCTATAGAAGGCCCTGGAGATTTTCCACTGTCTACCTCAACACCTTGTATCTAATAAAGGAAAAATAATTGAATTTTTAGATGCTATTTTGATATCATATAAACTGTTTATATATTTGAGAAAAATTGATTTAACTGTCCTTAGAGTATTATAATATTTGATTTCAAATTTTAAAAAGTCTGTTGAAAAATAACGGCATTACTACTAATAATAAAGAATAGTCAATGAATTGATGGAGAAAAGCAACCAGGAAAAAATATAGAAAGTTTCATAAGTATGTCAAATAAACTAAGAATTAAACTATACATTATAAATAATTCTATAGAAGAAAATATAAAGATGAGTTCTCTTATCTCATTATACAGTGGTACCTCAGGTTACGAACGCCCCAGCATACGAAATTTTCAGGATACGACATGAAATTCGAACATATTTTTGCTCCACGATACGAACAAAAACTCACCATACGACGTTACATTAGTTCGCATTTTTCATTTGTTTTTCTTACTACAGTTATTTTTTTTAATATATTACTTGGCTTTAATTTGAGTATGTTTTTCGCGTTGGAACGAATTATTTCGTTTTACATGTAATCGTATGGGAAAAGATGATCCACCTTACGACATTTTCATGATACGATCTCAGTTTCGGAACGGATTAATTTCGTATCCTGAGGTACCACTGTATATAAAACTTGATTCAATTTGTTGACAGGTAGTGACTTGTTGCTTGGGTAAAATTGAGACAATTATATATCTTACAAAGAGATTTTTTGGCATAGTTCTGTATGGCAGAATCATTTGAACTATCCACAATAAATTAGATCCACATCTGAATATGTCACAATGATATACATTACCACTTTATTTAGCTAATCACACACAGAAATCATAGAATAATGTTTTCATATGTTAATTCACAATAAATGAAAATGATATTTTTATGGTGAGCAAGTCTCATAAGAATGAATTATGAAGAAAAAATACTTATCTCTCCTAAACTTATACACACTTTTTACTAAATTTTATGATATTTTCTGATGAAGTTCATGTTAAAGACCGAAAAAAAAGAAGACTGAATTTAAAATATGCTATAATCCAAAGATTATAACATCTTTTAAATTCAGTCTTCTTTTTTCCAGTTTTTAAAACATCAAGGAACTTTTCATTATTAGGAGTGAAATAATTTTAAATAAAAGCCAATATCACTCAAGTTTTTGCTATATTCCAGTCTTGTACATGCAAAGAATGATGACAAAAGGAAAATTATATTTTTTAAAATTTATTTGTTGTTAATAAATTAGATAAAAACTTAGAGAATGTA
Source organism: Centruroides sculpturatus (assembly GCF_000671375.1). Taxonomy (NCBI): domain Eukaryota; kingdom Metazoa; phylum Arthropoda; class Arachnida; order Scorpiones; family Buthidae; genus Centruroides; species Centruroides sculpturatus. The sequence continues at coordinate 225,960 of NW_019385208.1, forward strand.
AATTTACTTAATCTTTTATGGTCTTAGTACAATAACAATGTTATATTTGGTAAATATAATTCACTTATTTATATGCATGAATAACTTAATCATATTTTCAATATTTTTGAGTTAAATAGTCAAAGTTTTGAAGCAGTATTATTTTAAAATATTGAGTATTAGGATATTTATTGTTTAAAAAAAATACTTTAATTATAATATTCTACTTTTTTACTTTCATTTATCACTTCTTAAAATGCTAATAATTCTTATAACATACAAGTAGAAAGTTTGTTTACATTAAAATAAATTTAACAAAACAGACCTTTAATATAGCTTCTCCTTCATATCTCGAGACTCCCAACACGTGCCAGTTTCCATCGTTTACGGTCACATTAGAAATTAAAGTGACCAGTCCGTCTCCCAGATTGTATTTGAGCAATACTTTTCCTTGTCTTAATTCCATGGCCAAGAAATTTCTCTGCAATTAGTTCATTTAGAAAATAATTTTTAATGAACTCTTTAAATACAATGTAGAATATATTTGTTCTTAAACATGTAAAGTTTTTGGTAACTTTAATTTGATTTCAATTCACAAAAATATCAATTTTTAAAATAAAAATTATTATCATAGTTTTACATAAAAACATAACAGTACCAACATTAATGCTAATTATATAGGAAAATATTTGTATTTTAAATCTAATATATAAATACTGTGATTTAATGTATCAATAGATAACCTGAACAAAAATCAATTAGAAAGTGGATATGGATAACACAATGATACAAATTATCTGCCAATTTTAACTCACAATTACAAATGTGTCTGCTAGCTTTTTCCTTTATTCTTTACTGTTCTTCTTGTGTGTGTCAACCCATGTTTTAATTGATATTATTAGACCCTCCTACTTGAACTTCTTTATTGGAAACTAATCAGTTGTTAAGAATCTCTCACTAGCTTCTGAGTGTTGTTATATGGATAATCAGTTGATGTCATGAACAAAAAAAGTTAAATAGAAAAAGATTTATGAGTTTATTTTAGTATTTACTGTTAATTTTATAGTTTATCACTTTTTGAAAAGTTTGTCTTTTCTTCAGTCATTTTTAATAAGCAGTCAGTTAGTCTGTCTTCTTGATTAAGAATGTGACTCAATAATTGTATGCTATGAACTCTTCCTCTCTTTATTGCTATGAAATGAGTTTTGAAGACTAAAATTTTTGAAAATATTGGGTTGTTCGGAAAGTTCGTAGCGATTTTTGATAGCCGACAGTTGAGACACTGATTGATGTGAAAATGATTAGAATTGTACTGTACAAACCAATGAATATTACGATAAATGACCTTAAGATGCGTCAGTTACCAAAAAAAACCATTAAGATTATTCAAATATCATTTAATTTGTCTCATTGCAAAAATGGATACAAACAATGTGCATTATTGACACTTGTTTTTTTTTTTTATCGTAAAGGAAAAAATGCTGTACAAACAGCAAAAAAGATATGTGATGTTTATGGTGGGAGTGCTGTAGGAGAATCAACTGTTCGAAAGTGGTTTGCAAAATTTAAAGCGGGTAATTTCAGCCTTGAAGATGCTCCCCGCTCAGGAAGACCTCTTGTTATTGAAGAGGACCAGATCAAAGCATTATTGGATGAAAACACTCATTATACAACTCGAGAAATTGCAGACATAGTGAAGTCATCAAACAGTACAGTATTTCAACATCTAAAGAAGTTCGTTATGACGATTCACATATCCAAGTCTTTACGAACACGCCAAAAATTATTGGAACTAGGCTGGGATGTTTTACCTCACCCCATTGGACTACTATTTGTTCTGTTCTCTGCAAAATTCCCTTCATGATAAAAACTTTGACACTTTGGAAGCTTGCAAAAACCACATGGATCAGTTTTTCGTGGGAAAACTGGAAAGTTCTACGAAGAGATTATCATGAAGCTCCCCTTAATTTCAACATGTCATTAAAAACAATGGCACATATGTAATGGAATAAAAGTATATTTTTAGTTTTAAAACAATTTCTTTTATTTCTCTTAAAAATTGCTATGAACTTTCCAAACAAGCCAATAGTTATATATGTTTAAAACAGCAGCCCTAACTTCACTATGCAATGCTTTATCTTGTTTATGCATAATAGCATTGCTCTCCATCACTTGACCAATTAAATAGAAAGATGACATCATTACCATTTTGCTTTATTTTCTTTGTTTTATTTTTAACATTTTAGAATAATTTTTGAGTTAAAACAAATAGTAATAATAAATCTTTATGTAACATTTTCTGAATAGTAATTGGGTTCATCAACAGAAATTTAGCATCCTATTTAATGAGCTGACTATTACAGTCTGTCAATTCTTTATCATTCATTGAATATGTTAGTTTTACTACAGCAAATAAGAGTTGGGTGACTGACTCTTGAACTTCTTCTGTTGGATATGCTAGACTCACAGTGATCAAACTGTGGCTTGTGAACTGCATGGAACTCTTCTAGATCTTACTATGGTTCCCTTTATATTTAAATATTTGGGAATACAATTCCAGAAACAGGATAGCAGCATTCTCTACTGATAAGTGATATGTGGTTCCCGTCACGACAAGTTTTTGCCAGCCTTCTTGGACATTAAAATTATTAATTCTTTGAGTTTGTTTTTGCATTCATAAAATATATAATATCAGCATTATTATTTGATAAAAAACAAAGCAATATGATAAAACAGTTTTGCCATTTGGTGGCCATTTTGCATTCTTGACACTTACAAAGTTTAGGAGTTTGTGTCAATATTCCAGTTAAAAATAACTGGAATATTGAATGGCTTCTTAGTGTTCTATTTCTGTTAAACTTTTTTACATTAAATTGCATTCTAGTACATAACATACTTTCACCAGACATTCCAGAGGCATGAGGAATATATAATACTTTAGCTTATCCACATAAAATTACAGTACTATGAGCTTTTTCTAAAGTATTAATGAATTCTGGCAGCTCAACCTTAGCACCTTTTAGTGCTAACTCTTAGATTAATAATTTCAATTTATTTTAAATTGATAATCTAAATTTATTTGTATGTTTCTTTTATCTTAATTATATAAGCATATCAAACAGTGGCAAAAAAAAGGTGGTTATTTCTGTAGAATTAACCCATGCAGTTTTCATCAATTTTTTTGAGGAAATATTTTTGAAAAATTGATTTTAAAAGGAATAAGCATATCAATTGTAAATGGCTTTCCAGGATAATGATCTTATAATTCAAATATTTTTAAGAATTAAGTATTGATAAAAGAATTTAATTTATGAAGAATTCAGGGTTCCTATCCATTTTGCAATTTAAATTTTCTGACATTCTCATGTTTTCAAGATAAAAATCTCAAAATTTCCATGAGAAAAACAAGTTCAACAAGGCCAAAATCACTTGTATTTTTAATTTTGATCACTTTTTGGAAAAAAAGGTGTAGTCTGGCATGAAAACAAAGTGTAACAAAACATTTTTCTGGCTTCATGGCCCACTATAGCAGAAACCTTAGTTAGAAAGACAAAATCAGTTTATATTTTGGCTTCTAACCATTGTAAAATGATCAACAAAGATTTATTTTAAAGAGAATCATTCATAGATCATAATAGAATTGCAAAGAAATCTGTTATAAAAATTTTACAAACTTGAAATTTTATCCTTAAAATTTGCCTATTTTTCTTTATATTTTTTAAAGGTTCTTAAAAGAATAACAACAAGATAAAAAATTTAGTTTGCAATGTTTATTATACATCCACTAGACATTTTTGTTTGTAAAAATGATTATTAATAACTGATTAGCATATTTAACTCCTCCTTAATGCCTGAGCATGTCCTTAGATTTGGTACTGTTGATTGGATGTAGAATGACTCATAAAAATCACTAGCAAATGAACATTACAAGCACAACAACAATCATTGTGACTGCTAATGTATTTTACTTACTCACAGGAAGCTGAAATTTTTTGATTTTTCCTGAATTTGAATGTTTTTCATTACCATAAAGTTTTATTCTTACAAATGCAAAAAGCAATCACTTTTGACTACTGATTTATTTCATTGTTTTATTACCTTTTACCTTTTCTTATTTTTCACTTCTGCTTCATGTGTGTATTTATGATTTGTGAATACTAACACTCCTATGTGAATGTTGCTGCTAATCTTTTGCATTTTCTGTGTCTTTTGTTAGAACAACTTTTTGCTTCAGTTTTGTTAGAAATATTCATGTAGCATGTATGCAAAAATGATATATTTGATTATCATCTGCTGACTGGAGATGAAATTGCAAATATATTAGCAAATTTTTCAGAAAGTGACCATACAGATGACATTCTTATTCATTATCATTAGCCAATAGATTATGTCCCATCCAACGAAATGGATGCTAATCAGGATAACGATGAGAGTGATACTGTTCATCATCACTGATTTCAACTAATTAATCTCTCACAAACAAACCACTATCAACCTCTCTACAAAGACACTCAAAATATATAGTATCTTATATATGCTTATTCTTACTGGTATAATAGATATACAAGAAATATTTTATAACAAATCTACAGAATAATAATATAGCTATCATTGCTTGCTTTTTTTCACACAAAAAAGAAACTATTTTTATATATGAACAGATACTGTTTGTGATAGGCAACAATGAGGTAATTTTTACAGAGTAGATGTCAGTGTTTAATTTATTATATGAAGTATATGTAGTTCCCCAATTTGAGAGAACAACCCCTAACCTATGAAACTTTCCCTTAAAACGATGTAATGTTCTAGAATATTGATTTTATTTTTTGAGAACAGTGATATATTTTTATGATTTGAAATTATTATTTTATACAACTAATTTTAAATTCATAGTTCTAGTGTTAAATTAGTGTGTATTTATTCCTGTAAAATGAAAATACTCTGACTTTTCCATGTTTTCCCTGATTTCTAGACTGATATGAACCCTGGAATTCTTTATATTTGTAAAGAATTCTTCATTTAAAAGTCAGTATCTTTTCTCAAACAATTATGACTAACGATGTACAAGACAAATCACAAGCTACATGTAAATTGTTAAACAACAGTTTAAGACACTTACATTTTTGCCAATTAAAAACAAAAGCCCTTCGCTAGCATATGTTTTAATTTCCATGCTGAAGTCTGTGGTTCTTTTAAAGTTATGCCGTCTAATCGGTAAGATTGCATAACCTGTTCCGTCAAATCTCAGACCGTTACTTGGCTGAAGAGTAACAAATGCATCTCTCTCGATGCAACCTTCGAAATTATTTTCTGCTTTAACAAAATTCCACAGACCAACTGGAGTTTTACCAAATTCTAATTCTTCTATACAGCCAATAAAATGTCGTGATAACACTTCTGCTTGAATCTGTAATTTATATATATGGTTAAAATTAGAAAAATGAGAATGTTGACACTGCTAGGATTTCTTCTTTAAATCTCACTTTAGCGTCATCTGGTATTCCACCAATGTAAAACTTAGAATGATGTTGATCCAAATTAAATACACTATATGTTCCTGGTAAAACATCCTGTTTAACTGAATCATCTTCCCTTTCTGTTCTTACTGTCAATGTGAAAGTTTTTCCAGTTCTAAAAAAATTAGTAAATTTTTCCATACATTTAAAACATTTTAAACATAATGAGAAAATGATATAAGAATACCTTTCAATGATTGCTTGATGCCAGACTCCATCAGCCACATAACGATCATTCACAATTCTATTAACGCCATATCCTAGATCAACAGATAACACTAGTCTTCCAGCTTGTACTTCTAAAGCCATAAAATCATCCTTAAAAAAAATAAAAAATAAACTTTAAATTTTTAAAAAATCATAAACATGTTATATGACTAAGTTCTTAAATTATTACTGTTAAAGCATTCCAAATAAGATTATGAGTTCCTTTTTCATTTCCGACATATATTAGAAGTCCATCGGATTTTTCTGTATTGAAATACAGCGACATGTGAGTGTAAGTTGCCGATCTATCTAGTCCTTCGGGATTTCGTAGCTGTAGCGTAGTATTGTCAAAAAATCTAACACCTAATTTAATCTGCAATAAATTTTGGACAATTATATTAACAATTTTTAAATATAAAGTTTCAACATAAATAAAAACTTTTTATACCCTGTTAGCTTGATTTTGAGCAAGAGCAACTTTCTGACGAAGTTCGGCTATTTTGTCACTGACGTCTTTACCAGTTATTCTTACTGCCGTTTCCTTTTTTCCAACTTTTTCCAGCAGATCATCAATTTCTGGATCAATTGTTTTCACCAAATCCACTAAATTTTAATAAAATATTATGTGTTAGTAACATGCATATAGTTATAATTAATTTTGTATTTGTTAGATATTTATTCTACTTCTTACAATACTTATCAGCTGTTTTGACTGCATCTTTAATCTCGTCCAAATTAATAGGTATTTCTTCTGCCGTATCTCTATCTTCTTGTATTTTTAACAAAATATTTTCAATATCTTCTTGTACACGATTTGCCAGATTTTCAGCCTCCACTGATTTATCATTGGCATCATTAATCATGTTTTGTAATTCTCCTAAATTATTAAATAAAGCAGTTTTGATTTTATATATTGTAATGACAGCATATAATTACATACATTTATATGTTTATAACTAAGTGAATAGGATTCAAAATATAATCAATGTTCTCCCCAGTCTTTTGTGGTTAGGTGCTTTGTCCAGTTAATTTTACTTACTATCCAGCTACTTATTTTGGTGAATTGACACATTAGAATAATGATTATTGTAAATTATAAAGTTCCATTCCTTTCTGTGAAATAAAATAATGCAGAAACAAAACACACAAATATTTTAAATCTCTAACATAGAGAGGACCCTGAAAATCAAATTTAAAATATTTTTTCGTCTGTCGGCATAAGCAGAAATGGGAAGTCGATAGCCAATGGAAAATGAGGACTGTTGCAACATCCATAGGTCAATATGGCCAACAGAACAAAATGAAATGCCAGTTGCTTATAAGGAAATATGAATTAGAAAGATTTCCTATACCCATCAATATTTAACTTATATAAAATTTGATTCCTAATCCAAAGTGTAGAAAAAACATAGATTTATATCAGAAGTGAACTAATTGAAAGGAAGACTGTTTAGAATCTTTGTTTTGTCTCAAAAGTAATAAAGAATGAGTAACAGACTAGGATTTTTGTGATGTTTCATAATTGTTAAACTATATTATACATGCTTGTCTTTTATTTGATGCATGAACTTATCATTTGTAGTAACGTCTTTTTTCTTGCATTGGATATTTTTTGTTTGTTTTTGGGCCACAACTTGAAAAAATCGTACACCTATAAATTCCCACTGGTGTATGTCTGTCCTTCCTTAATCTTGAGAACAGTGTGAGATAGATGAATGTCAAGACCAGATATGGAAAGCATTGGAGTAAGATACATGATTGGCATGACTTTGTTTCATTGTTAACAAGAAAAGTATAATGTACAGGAGCAAGATGCTACTAAACTTAAGTGCCTTGTGACAAAAATTACAGCCCAGCATTATGACGATGTCACAATAAATAGTATAAAAAAACAATGACTTAATGAGCATCTTTCTATTTATCAAAATTAAACAATGGAGTGATTAAACTATGATTTTTGTACAATGTGTGTAATGATTTATGTTGTGTGTTTCAAAGATTCAAAAAGATACCTTACAGTGCATAAATACTTTGTTTATATTATAGCTTGATTTTATCTTTCTATATCTGACAGTATATGTCCAAATTGTTTATCATTAGCACTAACAACAAATTAATTTGATTTTAAAAGTGGAAGTTCTTATCAATTCTTTTAAATTAAATTTCTTTTATTTAGCTTATATAACAAAATTTTAAAAATAAGAATAAAATTTTCTTACGGAAAGGCAGTTTCTCCAGTTCTTTGTCAATTATGTCTAAATCTCTTGAATTTTTTTCGTTTTGCTGACCTATCGATGAAACTCCTTTCTTGGCATAATCAAGTTTTGGCTTTAAGTCTATTATTATATTACAAAAAATACTTCATTAATACATTATTTACATTATCTTAACTGATGACAAATATTTAATAAGCTATTCATTTTTAAAAATCACTTAAAAAGCATCACAATTACTTTCTTTGTTAGTTAAATAATAATAACAATAATTTATTCTAGCTGAAATTACATGTACAAATAACAGATTTTTATAATAAGGCAGAAAATATTTTAAGTCTTTGCTGTTTTAGGTCTTTAAATCTCTTCTTAGTTAAAAATGGAATAATTCTAGCATGTAAATAAATTATTATTTAAAATATGGATAAATATAATAAATAAAATTAAATTTATTTAGATATATTTGGATCACCAGAGTTTGCTTTAAATTTGTACATGTATTGCCCAATGTCAGAATCTGCCAACCAATCGTATTGAATTCCTCTGTTAAAATTTACTATGTAAATGGACATTTTATTGATTAACTCTATTAACAACCCCTTTTTCTTTATTTTTTTATTTTCTGCCAGATAAAAAGTTAACACCTGCTTGTTTCTTGAACATCTAACAAGGTTTGGCAGTTCGACATTTGTCTTTGCTCAAAAAAAAATTATGTAAGACAACTTTCAGAAGAGTGAAACAGATAATTTAAAAATGACAATGATTGTTTTCAAATTATCTCTGTTTAATATAATGTAAGGAATAAATTTTATTTTTAATACCTTATTCAACACTCTTGCAACACTTTGACTGTACTCAGTGATGTAAAGTAGCTAATAGTTTTTCTTAAAACTGATATACAAAATTACTTTATGCAATTTGTTAAAATATTTGAATCCTATAAATTCTACATAGTTATTCATTCTATTATAATATAAAATGGTGTTGGTTATAAAATTTTTTTCAACTTTAGTCAAGCAATAGAACATCTCTAAAGGCATTAATTTGCCAGTCTTTTTTACATGTGATTTTGTATCTTCAAAAATTCATTGGTAATGACAACTTTGCTTACTTCATACTAAATATTACCAAAAGAAATTTCTCATTAAAAAAATAACCAAAGTTGCAAAAGTTACCAAGCTTAATATTTGTAGGTTAAACAGTACAGTATTTGGACATTTTAAATTTAAACCTTTTTAATAAGAGTTCACTAAAAGCTATTCTGGAAACATTGCATGGGAATTTTAATACAAGTCACTGTTATTGGTAGGTAGCAAAAATTCCCACAGGTTTTTCTGTTACCATATACGTCATATGATGTACAATTTTGCATTTTTTTATAAAACAGGACACGTTTTGGATTAAACTGATTGGTGTTTGTAATTTCTAGTTTTTTTTCTATATTCTTTCTATTGCCAGCAAATTCACCAGAAAGTATAAAAACTTTCACTTAAAACTTCTGATGTAACAAAGATTATAAATAAAAATTTCCTTAAGCAGCCAATAACTATACCATTTACCCTACTTTATAGACATTTTATTACTTTCTGTTTATTAAATATAGGATGAAACAATCGATTTTTTTGATGCTATGTACCAACAGACAATTGTTGTCTTGCTACAATTGGCTATGTTGAAATAAGTTGTTAATTTAATAAGAAAAATGAATAATACTACAGTAATACTAATAAAATACTTATTGAAAAATTACTTTAAAACTAACAGACACAAACTGTACACAGAACAGAAATGCCAAACTTTGGCAAAAAGAAAGCAATAATATGTTTAATACTATTTTTTGGGTGGTCATAAAAAGACAAAAACAAAATACAAATATTAAAATATGAAATCTTTTCGGTATCTCGGTCGGAGCTGTCGAGAGAACTTATGGACCCATAATGGTTTGTATCCATATAAATTTAAAAATTTTTTATTAACAAAGAAACATTTTACATATATACCTTTTTAGCCATTTGTTTTTGTTTTGAATAAATGATATAACTCTATCCCCAGGTCTCATATAAGCTCTCGATGGCTCTGATCTCAGTAGTCGAGTAAGTAGTTTGGATTTTTTAATATATTCCATTTAACCTTTGATAAGAAAATACAGTAGAACGTCAATTATCCGAATCAATTGGGGACTGGGGTTGTTTGGAAGATTGATGTTTCGGATAACCGATTATGTACGAAAAAATGTATTAATTTATCACTTCTTGACATTTTTCTCCATTGTGTGAAGCTTCGCATTGAATTTTCGTCGATGTTAAGCCTAATGAAGACCATTGTGTTGTTAAAAATTATACTTCAGAAGTTAATTTAGTATCAAAAACGTAAAATATTTGAGTAGCCCAAGACATAGCCAAAGCACTGGTGAAAATTTAAATTTGCCGACTGGAATTCTTTCAGATGATTGACTTTCGGATAATCGACGCTCTACTGTATTAACATTGTCTGCCAGTATTATTATTTTACTTGAAATATTACTAAAACTACTTTCAACAAATTTCATATTGTCGTCTTCAAGTATAGAATAAAGGTTCTATTATTTTATACCCAAAAATGACAATCTGAAATTTGTCAAAAGAAGCTGTTGTAATATTTCAAGTAAAATAATAATGCCGACAGACAGTGTTAATATTTTCTTAAATTATTTGGTGTCACAGGAAGCAATTTCAAGCATTTTAACCCTTGATAATTGTCATAAATTAAAACAATGTGTTTCATAATATAGATGAAAAGAATAACGTACATTTTTTGTCANTCTGAAATAGATAGTCCTATGACTAAAGATGCTAGAGTGATATCAGGTAGAAAAAAAAAACAGTCTTTATTTTTCGATATGTTTTGTTGAATTGCAGAATTGAGTCACCAGTATAATAAGTCCTAGTAGGCAAATTATATACTAAACATATGATAAGGACACAAAGGCATATAATTTAATTGAATTACAGTGTATTTAGGGTTTAAATTTTTTGAAGTGCTAGTTTACATGTTTGAAAAATCTGGACAGGATGCTGTCCCAATTAATCCAGATTTTCAATGCTTCACAGAATTAACTGTCAAAGTACAAATAGTTAAGTAAAGGTGTATTTTAATAATCAGCTTATTAAAGATTTGTATGGTAAATCATCTAAAACAAATAATATGCCTCCATGTTTCTCAGGTTCTCTATGGATTTCTTCTAAATTATAATTTCACTAACATAGTTACATAATATCTATTCTTACATTTAATGAGCTTGTTAATTCTTTTAATTGCAGTCCTCTTATATTTGCAACATATACAGTATTTTTAATCTTAACTTTGCATTTTTTTAAACTAAAAGAATTATACATTATGACAAAGTAAATATTAATAATTAATTCTGAAATAGATAGTCCTATGACTAAAGATGCTAGAGTGATATCAGGTAGAAAAAAAAAACAGTCTTTATTTTTCGATATGTTTTGTTGAATTGCAGAATTGAGTCACCAGTATAATAAGTCCTAGTAGGCAAATTATATACTAAACATATGATAAGGACACAAAGGCATATAATTTAATTGAATTACAGTGTATTTAGGGTTTAAATTTTTTGAAGTGCTAGTTTACATGTTTGAAAAATCTGGACAGGATGCTGTCCCAATTAATCCAGATTTTCAATGCTTCACAGAATTAACTGTCAAAGTACAAATAGTTAAGTAAAGGTGTATTTTAATAATCAGCTTATTAAAGATTTGTATGGTAAATCATCTAAAACAAATAATATGCCTCCATGTTTCTCAGGTTCTCTATGGATTTCTTCTAAATTATAATTTCACTAACATAGTTACATAATATCTATTCTTACATTTAATGAGCTTGTTAATTCTTTTAATTGCAGTCCTCTTATATTTGCAACATATACAGTATTTTTAATCTTAACTTTGCATTTTTTTAAACTAAAAGAATTATACATTATGACAAAGTAAATATTAATAATTAATTCTGAAATAGATAGTCCTATGACTAAAGATGCTAGAGTGATATCAGGTAGAAAAAAAAAACAGTCTTTATTTTTCGATATGTTTTGTTGAATTGCAGAATTGAGTCACCAGTATAATAAGTCCTAGTAGGCAAATTATATACTAAACATATGATAAGGACACAAAGGCATATAATTTAATTGAATTACAGTGTATTTAGGGTTTAAATTTTTTGAAGTGCTAGTTTACATGTTTGAAAAATCTGGACAGGATGCTGTCCCAATTAATCCAGATTTTCAATGCTTCACAGAATTAACTGTCAAAGTACAAATAGTTAAGTAAAGGTGTATTTTAATAATCAGCTTATTAAAGATTTGTATGGTAAATCATCTAAAACAAATAATATGCCTCCATGTTTCTCAGGTTCTCTATGGATTTCTTCTAAATTATAATTTCACTAACATAGTTACATAATATCTATTCTTACATTTAATGAGCTTGTTAATTCTTTTAATTGCAGTCCTCTTATATTTGCAACATATACAGTATTTTTAATCTTAACTTTGCATTTTTTTAAACTAAAAGAATTATACATTATGACAAAGTAAATATTAATAATTAATTCTGAAATAGATAGTCCTATGACTAAAGATGCTAGAGTGATATCAGGTAGAAAAAAAAAACAGTCTTTATTTTTCGATATGTTTTGTTGAATTGCAGAATTGAGTCACCAGTATAATAAGTCCTAGTAGGCAAATTATATACTAAACATATGATAAGGACACAAAGGCATATAATTTAATTGAATTACAGTGTATTTAGGGTTTAAATTTTTTGAAGTGCTAGTTTACATGTTTGAAAAATCTGGACAGGATGCTGTCCCAATTAATCCAGATTTTCAATGCTTCACAGAATTAACTGTCAAAGTACAAATAGTTAAGTAAAGGTGTATTTTAATAATCAGCTTATTAAAGATTTGTATGGTAAATCATCTAAAACAAATAATATGCCTCCATGTTTCTCAGGTTCTCTATGGATTTCTTCTAAATTATAATTTCACTAACATAGTTACATAATATCTATTCTTACATTTAATGAGCTTGTTAATTCTTTTAATTGCAGTCCTCTTATATTTGCAACATATACAGTATTTTTAATCTTAACTTTGCATTTTTTTAAACTAAAAGAATTATACATTATGACAAAGTAAATATTAATAATTAATTCTGAAATAGATAGTCCTATGACTAAAGATGCTAGAGTGATATCAGGTAGAAAAAAAAAACAGTCTTTATTTTTCGATATGTTTTGTTGAATTGCAGAATTGAGTCACCAGTATAATAAGTCCTAGTAGGCAAATTATATACTAAACATATGATAAGGACACAAAGGCATATAATTTAATTGAATTACAGTGTATTTAGGGTTTAAATTTTTTGAAGTGCTAGTTTACATGTTTGAAAAATCTGGACAGGATGCTGTCCCAATTAATCCAGATTTTCAATGCTTCACAGAATTAACTGTCAAAGTACAAATAGTTAAGTAAAGGTGTATTTTAATAATCAGCTTATTAAAGATTTGTATGGTAAATCATCTAAAACAAATAATATGCCTCCATGTTTCTCAGGTTCTCTATGGATTTCTTCTAAATTATAATTTCACTAACATAGTTACATAATATCTATTCTTACATTTAATGAGCTTGTTAATTCTTTTAATTGCAGTCCTCTTATATTTGCAACATATACAGTATTTTTAATCTTAACTTTGCATTTTTTTAAACTAAAAGAATTATACATTATGACAAAGTAAATATTAATAATTAATTCTGAAATAGATAGTCCTATGACTAAAGATGCTAGAGAATAGTTGTCATTATTGTGAATAATTTATTTTGTTTTTTCATCAATGGTAACTTGAAAAAACAATNTTAAAGGTTCTTAAAAGAATAACAACAAGATAAAAAATTTAGTTTGCAATGTTTATTATACATCCACTAGACATTTTTGTTTGTAAAAATGATTATTAATAACTGATTAGCATATTTAACTCCTCCTTAATGCCTGAGCATGTCCTTAGATTTGGTACTGTTGATTGGATGTAGAATGACTCATAAAAATCACTAGCAAATGAACACTACAAGCACAACAACAATCATTGTGACTGCTAATGTATTTTACTTACTCACAGGAAGCTGAAATTTTTTGATTTTTCCTGAATTTGAATGTTTTTCATTACCATAAAGTTTTATTCTTACAAATGCAAAAAGCAATCACTTTTGACTACTGATTTATTTCATTGTTTTATTACCTTTTACCTTTTCTTATTTTTCACTTCTGCTTCATGTGTGTATTTATGATTTGTGAATACTAACACTCCTATGTGAATGTTGCTGCTAATCTTTTGCATTTTCTGTGTCTTTTGTTAGAACAACTTTTTGCTTCAGTTTTGTTAGAAATATTCATGTAGCATGTATGCAAAAATGATATATTTGATTATCATCTGCTGACTGGAGATGAAATTGCAAATATATTAGCAAATTTTTCAGAAAGTGACCATACAGATGACATTCTTATTCATTATCATTAGCCAATAGATTATGTCCCATCCAACGAAATGGATGCTAATCAGGATAACGATGAGAGTGATACTGTTCATCATCACTGATTTCAACTAATTAATCTCTCACAAACAAACCACTATCAACCTCTCTACAAAGACACTCAAAATATATAGTATCTTATATATGCTTATTCTTACTGGTATAATAGATATACAAGAAATATTTTATAACAAATCTACAGAATAATAATATAGCTATCATTGCTTGCTTTTTTTCACACAAAAAAGAAACTATTTTTATATATGAACAGATACTGTTTGTGATAGGCAACAATGAGGTAATTTTTACAGAGTAGATGTCAGTGTTTAATTTATTATATGAAGTATATGTAGTTCCCCAATTTGAGAGAACAACCCCTAACCTATGAAACTTTCCCTTAAAACGATGTAATGTTCTAGAATATTGATTTTATTTTTTGAGAACAGTGATATATTTTTATGATTTGAAATTATTATTTTATACAACTAATTTTAAATTCATAGTTCTAGTGTTAAATTAGTGTGTATTTATTCCTGTAAAATGAAAATACTCTGACTTTTCCAGGTTTTCCCTGATTTCTAGACTGATATGAACCCTGGAATTCTTTATATTTGTAAAGAATTCTTCATTTAAAAGTCAGTATCTTTTCTCAAACAATTATGACTAACGATGTACAAGACAAATCACAAGCTACATGTAAATTGTTAAACAACAGTTTAAGACACTTACATTTTTGCCAATTAAAAACAAAAGCCCTTCGCTAGCATATGTTTTAATTTCCATGCTGAAGTCTGTGGTTCTTTTAAAGTTATGCCGTCTAATCGGTAAGATTGCATAACCTGTTCCGTCAAATCTCAGACCGTTACTTGGCTGAAGAGTAACAAATGCATCTCTCTCGATGCAACCTTCGAAATTATTTTCTGCTTTAACAAAATTCCACAGACCAACTGGAGTTTTACCAAATTCTAATTCTTCTATACAGCCAATAAAATGTCGTGATAACACTTCTGCTTGAATCTGTAATTTATATATATGGTTAAAATTAGAAAAATGAGAATGTTGACACTGCTAGGATTTCTTCTTTAAATCTCACTTTAGCGTCATCTGGTATTCCACCAATGTAAAACTTAGAATGATGTTGATCCAAATTAAATACACTATATGTTCCTGGTAAAACATCCTGTTTAACTGAATCATCTTCCCTTTCTGTTCTTACTGTCAATGTGAAAGTTTTTCCAGTTCTAAAAAAATTAGTAAATTTTTCCATACATTTAAAACATTTTAAACATAATGAGAAAATGATATAAGAATACCTTTCAATGATTGCTTGATGCCAGACTCCATCAGCCACATAACGATCATTCACAATTCTATTAACGCCATATCCTAGATCAACAGATAACACTAGTCTTCCAGCTTGTACTTCTAAAGCCATAAAATCATCCTTAAAAAAAATAAAAAATAAACTTTAAATTTTTAAAAAATCATAAACATGTTATATGACTAAGTTCTTAAATTATTACTGTTAAAGCATTCCAAATAAGATTATGAGTTCCTTTTTCATTTCCGACATATATTAGAAGTCCATCGGATTTTTCTGTATTGAAATACAGCGACATGTGAGTGTAAGTTGCCGATCTATCTAGTCCTTCGGGATTTCGTAGCTGTAGCGTAGTATTGTCAAAAAATCTAACACCTAATTTAATCTGCAATAAATTTTGGACAATTATATTAACAATTTTTAAATATAAAGTTTCAACATAAATAAAAACTTTTTATACCCTGTTAGCTTGATTTTGAGCAAGAGCAACTTTCTGACGAAGTTCGGCTATTTTGTCACTGACGTCTTTACCAGTTATTCTTACTGCCGTTTCCTTTTTTCCAACTTTTTCCAGCAGATCATCAATTTCTGGATCAATTGTTTTCACCAAATCCACTAAATTTTAATAAAATATTATGTGTTAGTAACATGCATATAGTTATAATTAATTTTGTATTTGTTAGATATTTATTCTACTTCTTACAATACTTATCAGCTGTTTTGACTGCATCTTTAATCTCGTCCAAATTAATAGGTATTTCTTCTGCCGTATCTCTATCTTCTTGTATTTTTAACAAAATATTTTCAATATCTTCTTGTACACGATTTGCCAGATTTTCAGCCTCCACTGATTTATCATTGGCATCATTAATCATGTTTTGTAATTCTCCTAAATTATTAAATAAAGCAGTTTTGATTTTATATATTGTAATGACAGCATATAATTACATACATTTATATGTTTATAACTAAGTGAATAGGATTCAAAATATAATCAATGTTCTCCCCAGTCTTTTGTGGTTAGGTGCTTTGTCCAGTTAATTTTACTTACTATCCAGCTACTTATTTTGGTGAATTGACACATTAGAATAATGATTATTGTAAATTATAAAGTTCCATTCCTTTCTGTGAAATAAAATAATGCAGAAACAAAACACACAAATATTTTAAATCTCTAACATAGAGAGGACCCTGAAAATCAAATTTAAAATATTTTTTCGTCTGTCGGCATAAGCAGAAATGGGAAGTCGATAGCCAATGGAAAATGAGGACTGTTGCAACATCCATAGGTCAATATGGCCAACAGAACAAAATGAAATGCCAGTTGCTTATAAGGAAATATGAATTAGAAAGATTTCCTATACCCATCAATATTTAACTTATATAAAATTTGATTCCTAATCCAAAGTGTAGAAAAAACATAGATTTATATCAGAAGTGAACTAATTGAAAGGAAGACTGTTTAGAATCTTTGTTTTGTCTCAAAAGTAATAAAGAATGAGTAACAGACTAGGATTTTTGTGATGTTTCATAATTGTTAAACTATATTATACATGCTTGTCTTTTATTTGATGCATGAACTTATCATTTGTAGTAACGTCTTTTTTCTTGCATTGGATATTTTTTGTTTGTTTTTGGGCCACAACTTGAAAAAATCGTACACCTATAAATTCCCACTGGTGTATGTCTGTCCTTCCTTAATCTTGAGAACAGTGTGAGATAGATGAATGTCAAGACCAGATATGGAAAGCATTGGAGTAAGATACATGATTGGCATGACTTTGTTTCATTGTTAACAAGAAAAGTATAATGTACAGGAGCAAGATGCTACTAAACTTAAGTGCCTTGTGACAAAAATTACAGCCCAGCATTATGACGATGTCACAATAAATAGTATAAAAAAACAATGACTTAATGAGCATCTTTCTATTTATCAAAATTAAACAATGGAGTGATTAAACTATGATTTTTGTACAATGTGTGTAATGATTTATGTTGTGTGTTTCAAAGATTCAAAAAGATACCTTACAGTGCATAAATACTTTGTTTATATTATAGCTTGATTTTATCTTTCTATATCTGACAGTATATGTCCAAATTGTTTATCATTAGCACTAACAACAAATTAATTTGATTTTAAAAGTGGAAGTTCTTATCAATTCTTTTAAATTAAATTTCTTTTATTTAGCTTATATAACAAAATTTTAAAAATAAGAATAAAATTTTCTTACGGAAAGGCAGTTTCTCCAGTTCTTTGTCAATTATGTCTAAATCTCTTGAATTTTTTTCGTTTTGCTGACCTATCGATGAAACTCCTTTCTTGGCATAATCAAGTTTTGGCTTTAAGTCTATTATTATATTACAAAAAATACTTCATTAATACATTATTTACATTATCTTAACTGATGACAAATATTTAATAAGCTATTCATTTTTAAAAATCACTTAAAAAGCATCACAATTACTTTCTTTGTTAGTTAAATAATAATAACAATAATTTATTCTAGCTGAAATTACATGTACAAATAACAGATTTTTATAATAAGGCAGAAAATATTTTAAGTCTTTGCTGTTTTAGGTCTTTAAATCTCTTCTTAGTTAAAAATGGAATAATTCTAGCATGTAAATAAATTATTATTTAAAATATGGATAAATATAATAAATAAAATTAAATTTATTTAGATATATTTGGATCACCAGAGTTTGCTTTAAATTTGTACATGTATTGCCCAATGTCAGAATCTGCCAACCAATCGTATTGAATTCCTCTGTTAAAATTTACTATGTAAATGGACATTTTATTGATTAACTCTATTAACAACCCCTTTTTCTTTATTTTTTTATTTTCTGCCAGATAAAAAGTTAACACCTGCTTGTTTCTTGAACATCTAACAAGGTTTGGCAGTTCGACATTTGTCTTTGCTCAAAAAAAAATTACGTAAGACAACTTTCAGAAGAGTGAAACAGATAATTTAAAAATGACAATGATTGTTTTCAAATTATCTCTGTTTAATATAATGTAAGGAATAAATTTTATTTTTAATACCTTATTCAACACTCTTGCAACACTTTGACTGTACTCAGTGATGTAAAGTAGCTAATAGTTTTTCTTAAAACTGATATACAAAATTACTTTATGCAATTTGTTAAAATATTTGAATCCTATAAATTCTACATAGTTATTCATTCTATTATAATATAAAATGGTGTTGGTTATAAAATTTTTTTCAACTTTAGTCAAGCAATAGAACATCTCTAAAGGCATTAATTTGCCAGTCTTTTTTACATGTGATTTTGTATCTTCAAAAATTCATTGGTAATGACAACTTTGCTTACTTCATACTAAATATTACCAAAAGAAATTTCTCATTAAAAAAATAACCAAAGTTGCAAAAGTTACCAAGCTTAATATTTGTAGGTTAAACAGTACAGTATTTGGACATTTTAAATTTAAACCTTTTTAATAAGAGTTCACTAAAAGCTATTCTGGAAACATTGCATGGGAATTTTAATACAAGTCACTGTTATTGGTAGGTAGCAAAAATTCCCACAGGTTTTTCTGTTACCATATACGTCATATGATGTACAATTTTGCATTTTTTTATAAAACAGGACACGCTTTGGATTAAACTGATTGGTGTTTGTAATTTCTAGTTTTTTTTCTATATTCTTTCTATTGCCAGCAAATTCACCAGAAAGTATAAAAACTTTCACTTAAAACTTCTGATGTAACAAAGATTATAAATAAAAATTTCCTTAAGCAGCCAATAACTATACCATTTACCCTACTTTATAGACATTTTATTACTTTCTGTTTATTAAATATAGGATGAAACAATCGATTTTTTTGATGCTATGTACCAACAGACAATTGTTGTCTTGCTACAATTGGCTATGTTGAAATAAGTTGTTAATTTAATAAGAAAAATGAATAATACTACAGTAATACTAATAAAATACTTATTGAAAAATTACTTTAAAACTAACAGACACAAACTGTACACAGAACAGAAATGCCAAACTTTGGCAAAAAGAAAGCAATAATATGTTTAATACTATTTTTTGGGTGGTCATAAAAAGACAAAAACAAAATACAAATATTAAAATATGAAATCTTTTCGGTATCTCGGTCGGAGCTGTCGAGAGAACTTATGGACCCATAATGGTTTGTATCCATATAAATTTAAAAATTTTTTATTAACAAAGAAACATTTTACATATATACCTTTTTAGCCATTTGTTTTTGTTTTGAATAAATGATATAACTCTATCCCCAGGTCTCATATAAGCTCTCGATGGCTCTGATCTCAGTAGTCGAGTAAGTAGTTTGGATTTTTTAATATATTCCATTTAACCTTTGATAAGAAAATACAGTAGAACGTCAATTATCCGAATCAATTGGGGACTGGGGTTGTTTGGAAGATTGATGTTTCGGATAACCGATTATGTACGAAAAAATGTATTAATTTATCACTTCTTGACATTTTTCTCCATTGTGTGAAGCTTCGCATTGAATTTTCGTCGATGTTAAGCCTAATGAAGACCATTGTGTTGTTAAAAATTATACTTCAGAAGTTAATTTAGTATCAAAAACGTAAAATATTTGAGTAGCCCAAGACATAGCCAAAGCACTGGTGAAAATTTAAATTTGCCGACTGGAATTCTTTCAGATGATTGACTTTCGGATAATCGACGCTCTACTGTATTAACATTGTCTGCCAGTATTATTATTTTACTTGAAATATTACTAAAACTACTTTCAACAAATTTCATATTGTCGTCTTCAAGTATAGAATAAAGGTTCTATTATTTTATACCCAAAAATGACAATCTGAAATTTGTCAAAAGAAGCTGTTGTAATATTTCAAGTAAAATAATAATGCCGACAGACAGTGTTAATATTTTCTTAAATTATTTGGTGTCACAGGAAGCAATTTCAAGCATTTTAACCCTTGATAATTGTCATAAATTAAAACAATGTGTTTCATAATATAGATGAAAAGAATAACGTACATTTTTTGTCACACTAATAAGCAGTGGTGGCTTGTGGCTGTCTAATATGGGAATGTTGAGTAATGACTACTACTATACTTAATATATTGCATTCATAAAATATATATTTTTAACTTAAATAAAATAAAAAAGATGGCAAAGACTCTTGCACGACTTTCTGACTTTCTGAACAAGAGGTTTTGTTACTAGAAAGGAAGTCTGATAATTTTCAATTATATTATGATAAAAGCTTAAGTAGAGAAATTTATATTATTAATTAATTTTACATTTGAGCCTACTGTTAATTTAAAATACATAATGTTAAAATTATGTATGGTACTATCTGTTAGGACATTTCATTAATTAAAAAAATAATCTTTACATTATTATTTAAAGAAAAAGGCAAAAAAAGGCTTATTTTTGAGAATAAAGACAAATTTTTGAAAAATTGTGGATGCCAATAATGAGTAAAATTTTCATTGTCTAACTCCATTTGAGATATGACACATGACACTATCCTATCTCCCATCCCTTAAGTTCTAATCACCAAAATTTATATAGGGTGCATTGATGCTATTAAATAACTCTGCCAAATTTCAAAATTTTTGGTTTATTCAGTCCCAAGATATAATGCAAAATACTTGCCAATGACCATAAAATTTTGTAAAGATTTGTTTACATTTCTGGGCTCCTGGAATGTTAAAACTTCAAGAATGAAAAAATGGCAGTAAAAATTTGACCGATCATAATTTTTCTGTGGAAAAGTGGCTAATTTAAGATTCAGAATGTTGTCTTTTTCATGTTAACATTTACAGCTCAGAGTACTCAGAACCTTCACTTGACCCAGTAACTAATTCTGCCAACTCTCCTGCAACTGAATTGCTAAACAATGCTGTGCCAGCATTTCATTGTATCATTATGAGATGTAGCAGCTGGAGTGGGACTGTCTCCCACTCAAGAAAACAGTTCCCCTCAGAAACTTAGTTTTTATACATTAGGACATAATCCAAAATAGATGAGGAATTATTATAATAATAAATTGGAGCCCAAAAACCATGGGTACTTTATTGCTTGAGAATAAATTTAGGTAGTCATAACATTGTGATTGTTAACTTATAACTGAATTCAATACTATTTATCTTTCTCTGTAAAACCCATACCCATAATTTCTTCCAGAAGATTTAAATATTATAATAAGTTTCCACTCAGTCTTCTGTATACAGTTACAGCAAAACATTAAAAATCAGTTTTACAGCTCTATGATGGCTTTTCTTTTCCACTAGACTTATTACACCATGGTGTAATAAGTCTAGCGGAAAAGAAAAGCCATCATAGAGCTCGTAAAATTGAATACAAGATTAGACAAGAACAATGTTCCCTCTAATTTTTTTTGTAGATGAGCGGAACATATACTTCTCTGAGCAAGAAATTTTTCTGAGCATATATATATAAAATCTTATTTTTTCCTATAAAAATTAAAATAATTAATTATAAAGTAGAGATTAAAATTCATTTTAAAACATACTTTTATACAAAATGTTATCTTTTGTCAATGATTTAATGTATTTAATCGAAATATACGCAGCAATAATCATGTTGCAGAAAGAATGAGAAATAAGTAAACAACAATTCAAATCAGTGTGTGCATGCTCGCCTGCGCGGCACATAAATTCTCGTGCGCGGCAACAATTTGAGCAGTGTGCGGCCGCGCAGCTCAGAGGGAACTTTGGACAAGAAGCGTATTGCAGAACTCTTTAAAAATCAGATTAAACCACTGAAAAAGGATATTAATTTATCCTTTTCAGTGGTTTAATCTGATTAATTAATCCTTTCAATGATAACTTGATTATTGTGTTCTAACATTTACTCAAAACTTGTAATTTTTTAATTTTGAATCTTCAAGTGTTCCTACATTTCTTTGAAATACTGGCTTGAACTTAGAACATCTAAACTTGAATTACAGTATTTAGGATATAATTTGTCTACTAGGACTTATTATACTGGTGACTCAATTCTGCAATTCAAGAAAACACATCAAAAAATAAAGACTGTTTTTTTCTACCTGATATCATTGTGTTTCGGACCTGTCGGTCCCTTGTCAGCAGGTTTACGGCCAAAAATTACTACAAAACCTATAAAAATATACCTGACAATAAAATAAGTAACAAAATAAAACTTACAGATTTTTGTGTTTTAAATGCATGAACATTCAAAAGCATTAATAGCACAAATCCGATCCTACCTCTAAAATTCCTGTATACAATAATAAAAACTATAAGTTACAGTCATAAAAGCTGGTTGAAAATTTTCCTAAAACTTACTTCATTGTTTTTCTATCAGTACTTGGACAATATGTTATCATGAGATCATTCCTTTTATACCTCCAACCCTCATTCCCTCTGTCGATGATTCTGTTCCATGATTGGTGTTGTTCATTCTATTTCTTTGTCTTGCTATGTTCATATAATTGCCTTTAAAATTATTTCTTTCTTTTTTATAGTGCTCAAATCTATTTCGACAAAGAAATAGAATGAACAACAATTTAGGAAGAAAAATACACCAATCATGGAACAGAATCATCGACAGAGGGAAGAGGGTTGGAGGTATAAAAGGAATGATAACCTCGTGATAAGATACTGTCCAAGTACTGATAGAAAAACGATGAAGTAAGTTTTAGGAAAATTTTCAACCAGCTTTTATGTTTGTAACTTATAGTTTTTATTATTGTATACAGAAATTTTAGAGGTATGATCGGATTTGTGCTATTAATGATTTTGAATGTTCATGCATTTAAAAAACAAAAATCTGTAAGTTTTATTTTGTTACTTATTTTATTGTCAAGTATATTTTTATAGGTTTTGTAGTAATTTTATTTTTTGTTTTAGAAATTGTTGGTCGTAAACCTGCTGACGAGGGACCGATAGGTCCGAAACACAATGATATCAGGTAGAAAAAAAAAACAGTCTTTATTTTTCGATATGTTTTGTTGAATTGCAGAATTGAGTCACCAGTATAATAAGTCCTAGTAGGCAAATTATATACTAAACATATGATAAGGACACAAAGGCATATAATTTAATTGAATTACAGTGTATTTAGGGTTTAAATTTTTTGAAGTGCTAGTTTACATGTTTGAAAAATCTGGACAGGATGCTGTCCCAATTAATCCAGATTTTCAATGCTTCACAGAATTAACTGTCAAAGTACAAATAGTTAAGTAAAGGTGTATTTTAATAATCAGCTTATTAAAGATTTGTATGGTAAATCATCTAAAACAAATAATATGCCTCCATGTTTCTCAGGTTCTCTATGGATTTCTTCTAAATTATAATTTCACTAACATAGTTACATAATATCTATTCTTACATTTAATGAGCTTGTTAATTCTTTTAATTGCAGTCCTCTTATATTTGCAACATATACAGTATTTTTAATCTTAACTTTGCATTTTTTTAAACTAAAAGAATTATACATTATGACAAAGTAAATATTAATAATTAATTCTGAAATAGATAGTCCTATGACTAAAGATGCTAGAGAATAGTTGTCATTATTGTGAATAATTTATTTTGTTTTTTCATCAATGGTAACTTGAAAAAACAATTTATTATAAATTGTTAAATATTCATTAATGTAAACTACAAGATTATAAATAGAAAATATCAACTGTATACAAATGAATTGATATTTTTCATTTTTTTAAATTATATAAAATTTTCCTTATCAGTATTATTGAACTTAGTTCTACAACTAAAACTGCTTAATTTTCCCTCTAGAAGCCTTTAGTATATCTTTTTGTTCAGTTACTGGAACTAATAGCAAATACATTTTCACACCTTTTAATTTCTATAATTCAATTATCTGCTTTTTAGGTTCTAGTTCCTTTTACTTTCCAGATCTGTAAATTAGTTTGAAATTTTATAACTAACAATTACTGAATTTTTGTTTTCTTGTTAAATCCAGTCATCTGTTTCTAATTCTAATTCTAATTTAGCAAAGATAAATTAATGTTGGGAAATAAAGATCATAATTTCTCTTCTATGAAACATTTGATTACTTTTGGCATGATTTTTTCATCTATAGGTAATTTATCTGTTACCATTAGAATGTATGTCCACATTGAAAGAAAATCTAAATGAAATGCTTAATCTTGTTATTCCACCACAATCAAAACATTTTTTTACATCTAAATGGCCTTTATACTTTGTCTAATCATCATAAATTGCTTGCAAACCTAGTTTACAATAAATTTTACCACCACCATTGGATGTCTACAGCTGATTCTTTTGTCTTGTGATTAATAAAGAAACACAAAAGTTGAAATAATTTTATAGTTTCTTTTATCATCTAAGATTGCAAAATTTCTGAAGTCAATGCATAAGTAAAATGTTAAATTTAAATTTCTTTGTGGAGCTGTGGTTTGTTTCCTCAGATAATATATTGTACAATTACCTTTTGGCATCTTTTAACAATTCATTGAAACTGCTAAGTTTATATAACTACTGTAAAATTTTTTATTACTCGTGATATATAATAGAGAGAACTTGTTTTTATTCATCTTTTAATTTAAAATTGTATTTATAAACATTAATAAAAAGTTAAAATATATGACTAACATATTAAAAATATTTAAATAATAACCTTCTGCAACTTGTTGTTCCAATAATCTTGCTGTATTAAGGAGATCTTCACTAATATTTCTTGAATTTTCAGCTCTTTCTGCCACACCTTCGGACTAAAAAATTATTTGTTATTAACATTATTTTATTCAATGTCTGTCTGCTATAAGAAGTAAGGGAAAATTAGAGGACACTAAAGAGATCTATCAGAAGTAACTTTTACAAAAAATCTAAATGTGGACAAAAGTGATTTCCCTAGCAGCAAAAATTGAAACCGATATTTATAATAAATATTTTGGATAATAAACTAGAGGCTAAAAATACTCCTCCTGATAACTTTTGATGGTCAAGTAACATTGCATTATCACTTGGAACAATGATATGCAATGTTACTTGACCATCAAAGGATCAAATCAAATGCACAAAGGACAATGAATCAGAACTGGCAACACTCAAAGCATTAAACTGGTCCTTGAATTGAACAAAGGCACAAGAACATTGTTAATTCATTAGTGTTTCTGTTTTACCATCTTGTTTCTTGAATCTTAACATAAGGCAGGAGCAGAATTATTTTAAATGTAGTTATAGATTATTTCAGGTGTCAATTATCTATATTAGAAAACAAAGACATTTGTCATCTGTTTTTTTTTGTTATAGTATATAAATACTAGAGGGCTTCACTCTCTTATTCCCCAATACAGACAATTTGTAATGTGATGATTCAAGACACAACATCTTTGTTATGTTGCTGAGAAATTTAATAAAAACACATTTTCAGCCATCGTCAGGTAAAACAAATTTGAATATAAATAAATGGAACAAAATTTTAAATACAAATAATTATTTAAAATTTTGTTCCACCTGATGATGACCAATAGATTTGTTGTGTTTTTATTAAATTTCTCGGCAACATAAGGTGTTATGTCTTGAATTACATTTTGCTGAGTTAGTTTATTTGTATATTGTGATGATTCATTGACCCCTAGTGCAGTAATTTTTATTTTTTTGTATGTAACATATATATATCCTGAACATCTTGCTGCACATTATAATTATACATTTAGTGGAAGGGCTGTGCATGAAGTCTTGGCCCTATTGTCGATTGATTTTGAGATCTGCTGGTCTCTGACGGCAGCTGTCATTGTGTTGAATGGTTTGGAATACAGACAGATGTGGAAAGGTCATGGAACTCATGGTATATATTCAAACACATATACACACCATTTATCCCTATGTTGCAGTTTCTATTTATTTTATAACAGCTTAAAATCATCATAACACTTTTTTCCAAGTATTTTGTACACAAAACAGTAGATTAGTTAAGAATTTAAGTTAACAAGATTTTAATTATCTTTTGTATTAATAGTCATTTTTATATAATTATCCAGGATGTAAAATGCAGTTGTCATTTTTCAAAGACGTGGCTGATAGGCATCAATTGGTCAGAGGTATTTTATTTATTAAATCAACAACTAATAGATGTGTAAATGGTGAGTTTTACCTGCCTTTAAATTCCTTATACAGTCAAACCTCTTTCCAACATAATTTGTTCCTAAAACAAATATAAAATGGATTAATTTGTTTTTACCTTTTTAACTGTACTGTATTTCATGCATAGAAATGCCTACAAATGCAATATAATATAATAAATTTTTGTTATTTAATTTGACTTAAGCATCTTAATTGACATTCAAGCATTTGTGTTTAAACATGATTTAAATTCAACTGTGGTACATAGAAAAAAGGGAAGTAGAATTCATGTCATAACATCTAATGATGCAAGGTAATCTCGGCACCAATAATTTCTGAATAACTAGGGCTAGCAATTTTCTTTAATGTAGGAAGTATAGGGAGTAGACCATTTTTGTCTCTCCTAGTAGTTTTTTCGACAACTAAGTTATCGTTAGGCAACTGGTGCAATTTTGAGTTCAAAATTCTGTTTGAAAACTGAGGTTTGACTGTAATATATTATTTTACTTTAATGCTTAAAATTGAAGTTTTATTTTAAAAACTACAATATGAATTGCATGCAAGTTTTATTCTAATTTTTAAAGCAAATGAAATTGTATATTATATATAGATTTAGTGAGTGAAAATGCTGTATGAATTTGCATTACCTTAGTTACAATGTCTTCAAATCTTAATGTAAAATATATTTATCTATAGATTTTTGAAATTTATTTAAAAATTAGTTAAACTTATTAAATGCTACAGGGAATATTGGAGAACAAATATTAACTGCTTTTTGAAGTCTATATTATATACTACATCAAGTGCCTTTGCAAGGTACATCTTTCTTAAGCTCTTCATTCTTCATGTGTGTTTAATCCTCCATTCCAGACCATTGGTCAATTTTTTTACAATGCCTCCTATTGTTACTCACTTTCAAACTCAACCCACTGTCTACTAAATTTATATCCTTTCCATGTACTTAATAATGACTGTAATAATTTACTATTTTTAATGAACGTCTTTTTTAAACTTTCCAAAAATCCATGTCATCCAGTCGATGTTCTCATCCTAACTACTATTTCCTCCTCCTTCCACTTTTCTTTAAAAGTCCTCCTCATTATCTCTGTGTACTTATGTATACTATACATTCTCATGAAGTTCCTAACATCATTTTTCTTATTTCTGTAGTTAAGAAAAGCATTTTAAAGACAAGATTACTTATGACCCAAGAGATCCAAAAGCACTTGGAAATGTTAGGAGTATATAATAAAGACTCCAAAAAAAAACAGTTAAGATATATTTCGTTTAAAGTAAAAACAACTCCACTATCAATGTAATTAACACACATATGTAGTCAGTTTCCTGCTACAGATTGAAGAATTGCAATGAAATCTAAGCAATTAGTACTTGAGTAACAGTTTAATTACTGACTGTGTGATAGTACAAAGAGCATTAAATTTTTTGAAATTTGGAAAAGATGGCACAGAAACATTTCAAATGCTGATAACAGCCTTTAAGGATGCTACCAAATGTTGTTTGAAGGTATCATAGAGACACACAAGTAAAAAAGACATCATTGCTGCTACTCTCCAGTATCTCAGTTCATGCAACATCAATCGGCATGAACAAAATGAAATGTTCAAGTTCACCATTAGTTCTTGTATAGTGATTTGATGATTAACTTCTATTCAAGCAATGATGTCTTAATTACTTTTGTCTGTGGTGAATCATCTTTAGTCAATGTTTTGCCATTTTTAAATCTCCTACATCCCTGGTATACCTTTGTACAAGATAGCCTTTAAGAATGCAGTCATATTTGTAGCATTTGGAACATTTCTGTACTACTTTTTCCAACAAAATTTTGTGTTATTTCAAGTCTGTACATAAATTATATATCTAAATATATAAAATTGCTTGTCCTGACTGACTGAGTCACTGACTGATTCATCATCGCCCAGAGCAAACCGCTGAACCTAGAGGTGAAATTTGGTATACAGTTGGGTACGTCATGAAAACGCACACTAAGAAAGGATTTTTCGAAATTCCCTTGCGGGGGAGAGGATTAAGGCTTAACCGGAAAAATGGCTTCTACTGTGCTATTTTAGTTGCGATTTTTTGTTTTTATCTGCGTTTTAGTAGGATATGCCATGAGAATGCACACTAAGAAGGGATTTTTTGAAATTCCCCCGCAGGGGAGAGGGAGAGGATTTAGTCTTCATCGAGTACTTAGGTGTATTAAATTAATAACATTTCAGACATTGTTATAAATATTTTTATCTATTTCAATTTAAAAAACGTTTGAACTGTTTTAGATTCGAATTTGTTATTGCATATTGGTTCGATTATAGAACGATTGTAATGTTCCAGAAAATTGATCAAATTGAAAATAGTTTGATTATTGGCAATTCTCAGCGGTAGGTGTTATATAACAATTACTATGGTTATTGAAATATTGAATGTAAATGGGGTTTGCTTGCAAAACCTCCGCAGATGAAGTCGCGGGTAACAGCTAATATATATATATCTTCCTAATTGATAATGTTACAATTTATGGTTGGGATTTGAATAATTTTAAGAACACTAACTGAAGAGGGACGTATTGAATCTGAAATGCATTTTAAGTGTTCAGTATAATATGATCATAGAGAGCTGTACCTTTAATGATTAGATTTTGTAATTTACCCCTGTTCACTGGTGTGATAAGACCTCATTTAATGCTGATTTGATATGTGGTCTGCTCAAAATTTGCACCAATTATCGTGACATTGGTTCGTGTTCGGGAATAATTGTATTATATACGAATCAAATCAGCAAAAGGTGGCAATTCATTGTAGCACTGTACTTTCCTTAAATCTGTTTGTTTTGGAAAAAATATAACATCATGGATGCCATAGGCAATATCGACTTTGCTTGGCAAGAATTAACTGATAAATGCATGAATGGAGTGTGGAAGAAGTTATGGCTGAAAGTATTCAAAAATTCTTAACGAGATGAGCCTATCACTGTTGTTAGGTTGACCAAATTGTCAACCTAATCAGTACAGCAGGATATTGAGGAGTTACTGCAGGTTTCTAGTGAAGACCTTAAAGAACTGGCAGAACAAGGAATTCATGTAGAACTGGAAAATAGTGATTCTGAAAACAAAGAGCCTGTTACAGATTTTCTTAGTAAAAGTGAAACCATTGATCCAGATTTTGAAAGGAATGCAATCTATTGCTACTGACATTTACTTAAAGTTATGAAGCTTCATTTGTCTTTCCTTATCACGAAAAACAACAATTTCAGTACAGCCAGGAGCTTCTTCACAAAAAATGAACTTTATATTTCTCTGTGTTATTTAACATATATTATTATACAGATAATTGATTTTCTTTTTGAAACCGTGTCCTGTTTTATATTTGTGGCGTAGTAAACACTAGTATTGTGTTTTATTCCAAACACACATGGCAGATTTTCCATCAAATTCCTTTATTAGTTGAGTTGACTCAACTAATAAAGGAATTTGATGGAAAATCTGCCATGTGTCTTTGGAATAAAACACAATACTAGTGTTTACTACGCCACAATTATACAGATAACTTAAAATGACCTCGTTTATCACTAAAGTAAAATCTGTTTATTTTTGGTCACATGTTCCCCTTTCCCCCGCATTAAGTAGGTCTTACTGTAAGTATATATATATAAATTGATATAGACTTGAAATAAAATTTGTTATGTTAAAGTTATGCAGTCATTAATCAACTGTTATTCAAATACTAATGGACAAATTACTGCAAAACTTGAGCAGTCTATAGTAGGATGTTGATCCAAGTTCCCAAAGCTTTTGATCATAATGTGTAAGAAATAAATAAATAACCTTAATTCCAGCTTCATCAGCTGCTCTTAATGCATCCTTTGCAGCTTCCTCAGCATCATCGATGGCTAAAATAATATCTTGGTAAACAGTTGCAGCTTTCACTGCTCCTTCTGAACTATTTCTTGTGTCTGCCAATAAACTGAAATAGAAAATTTTCATATTAAAAGTATTCCTTCTAGTTTATCTGTAACTGTGTAATTTAACGTTCAAAATTCAAAACCTTTAACATTTCAAGTCTATGTAATGAATATTGTTATGTGAGGGCAGTCAACTTAGAAATGCTTTAGTATATATTAGATTTTTATATATATTACAAATGGCATGATAAAAACTGATTATCCCTGTGCATTTTAATTTATCAAATCTCAATCTTATCCTATTTATCTGCTTAAAAAGGGAATTGGCTATTATTAGAGTGTTTAAGTTTATTAATAAGCTAACCTTTTAATGTAGCAATGGACCAAACTGATTTGGAAATCAAAAAAGATAGTGTGATAATGGTGCCATATCCTATTTCACTAGCAAATAGCAATAAGATTAGTATTTCTTAATTTGTGCATGATTTACAAAAATTGCAATGTTTTTAGACATTTTTTACAGTTTGTTCTTATAATCAGCAAAACAATACAAATTTGACAATTAATTATTATAAATTTTTTAGTAGTAAATCAAGTTCAGTTATGAGCAAACTTTTTGTTTTATTACTAATTTTCAAACTGTGATCAACAAATTTACTCAAGACATTAATTGAAATTGTTCAGTTTTATTATAATCACATTTGTCAATAGTTCTATTATTAATACTTTCATTATGCAACTTTGATTCCATACAAGAATCTGTTTCACTTTACCAAAAGTCTGAATGATTATAATATGCATTTTGATCATTTTTTATAGCTATAAAACTCTAAATTATTTTAATGAAGTTACCTGTCCAAGAGTAAAGCTTGTTTAGCAAGATCTTCTGCATACAACTTTGCTTCCTCAACTTGTGGTCTTAATTCTTCTAATTCTATTTCTAAGTCTTCTAAATTGTTTGCTAATTCCCTTCCTGATATAAGCATGCTTTCAAAATCTCTTTCAAAATTCTATTTACAAGAGGGATAATCAATTATAAAAAAACTTAAATTTAATATTCTGTAAAAAATATAATAATTTACATCAAAGTTATTCTCTGCGTCATTCAATAACTTCTCTGCTTTTTCAAGAAGATCTAGTGCCTTATCAAGTAATTCTTCTATCATTTCTGATTTTTCTCCTATTTTATTCACTGTTTCCTAGAAAAAACAAAGAACCAAATACTTCATCAAAAAAGCCACTTTTATTATTGACAATGCTTAATGAATTTTTATTTCTATGCTATTGTAGAATTTAATGATTGAAAAAATTTCATATATAAATTTGAAGCCTTCTAAAGTTTAATTTAAAAAATCCAGCAATGCTTGATTGTCAAAACTTTCATAATCATTCATTCAACAGTACAAAAATATGTAATGACATATTATATTTGGAACACTATAATAAACTCTGCTTGCTAGCCAATGAATCTTTTATATTAAGATTTTCTTGTAATTATAAATGGCCATAAAATATACTTGCTTTAATTATTATTTGCTTATGACTTACCAATGTTGGTATATTTTTGATATACTCAGCATTTTTCCTATAATCGTCAGTAAGTTTATTGGCTTCGTTTGCATTGTCTATGTAATTAGTAACAAAATTTTCCAATTGTTTTACTCTTTCCTTCAGTTTATCCAAATCTGCTTTATTCAACAACATTGGAATTTGAAAATCCTTTACTTGTTCAAGCACTGAAAAAATTTAAATAAATGAAATTAATTTTCAAAAATATTCTTAGAAGCTTTTGAAGATTATGATACAAAGAATAAAATTTTATTACGCATATCAATTAGCTACTTCATGATGTAATCACTGTAAATTCAGGCACTTCTCATAGAATGGGATGAGTTCTTTTTCAAAGTTGTTGCCACCCAGGAGATAACTTCATAAATGTACTGTGAAATTTTGAAAAAACTACCCAGAGTCTTTCAAACAAAGGAATGTTGACATTAGGCATTGTGTTACTGCATGATAATGCAGAACCCCACACACAGCTGTTGCCACAAAAAATTACCTGCAACTTGTGGGGTTCCTACTCAAATTTTTGTTTTAAATTCCATGACTTCCCAACCCTCACGGTACAGCACATTGACAAAATAAAATAGCATTTGACTTTTTTTTTATAATTGCTGAATTATTAAAATTAAAAATAAAATGTTTTAATTTAATAAAATAGATTTATGGTGGTGGATTAATAACAGAATAAACTATATTTACTAAATTTCCTGAACTTTTAATATTAACCTTTTGATATTCCCTCATTATACTTAATATCTTGTTTTCTCCTGGGGAAATAAATCAGAAAATTAAAATTGATTATGTAACAAAACAATTTATTTTTTGAGAAATTTGTAAGAAACAGTGAATATATTTTTAAAATATTCATAATACTGCTGTTAAAATTCTGTATATTATATCTATATTTGGGACTTGGTTTGATCCTCTGGCATTTTGCAATGCTTTTGTCCCTGTTACATTTTATAATCCTTCACATAAACAATCAATATTAGTGCAGATTAATTGTATAAACATTACAAGGTCTGATTTTGAGTATTTTTTTAAACTGTAACAGTATGTATTTTATTATTCTGTTGTGTTGTAAGACATCTAAAATTGTAAATGTCATCAGCCAAAGTTATATTTTAATTTTTACATCAAAATTAACTCATTTGATATGGTTTGCAAAGTTTAAAGAACTGCTTATGAACTTGGTCTTTTAGGTATAGTATCAAAAGATAAAAAATAAAAATTGATGAATAGCACTTGTACATTCTTTACATTTCTATTATACATACCTCATACATTATTATTAACTACAAGTCTTTAGATTTGTGAAGAAAACCTGAAAAACTTCATGTGGCCAGCTCATTGGTGCAAACCTGCAACCAACTACCAGTGTTTTATCCACTAAGCACATAAGGTAACCAGAATTAATTACCAGGGTCCAGACCCTACTTGTGTTATTTTAAAATTTCAAGTACAGTAGATCCACCTATAAAACCGTTTCCTATAGTTATGATTCCTATAAAAATTGTGGCATTATCCGTAAACAACGGTAAAAATAACTCCTATAATACGTAAAACGTCATCGGGCAGCCGAACTACTTACCCGCCGTCCGTAGCGCCACGCTACGGAGAGATTTCTATCGTCTGGACAGTATTATATAAATTATATATAAATTAGGTACTGTACATATAATTATATATTAATTATATATAAATTAGGTACTGTATATATAATTATATATTAACTTAATTTATTGTAACTTTATTATAATTAAATATATATTTTTCGCCGTCTAGCGTCACGCTACGGCGAGTTAGGCGACCTATCGTCTGTCCAGTACTGTAATTTTATACATTTCTTGTGAAAGAAACATTTCTTATTTAACGGCCATAAAAATTATTTATATTAAGGATGTCTCCAAAGGTCAACGAAGTTTTCGCAGAAAAATAATATCAGAAATCGCGGCCGCGGTTTGATGCGCTGTTCCGCGACGAAACCAAGCTTTAGCAACGGGCGTAGTCGAACGGTACACACTCGGTAAGCAATCCTACAATTTTTTGTTTATAACGTAGTTTATACGGATTATTTTCAAAAAAATATACGTATTTTGGAAATGTTGAGTCGAATTAGTCTAGAATCGATTAATTTTATGAAAGAAAACCTTTCAAACAGCCGTAGTCCGTAAACTATGATTCCTACAAAATTGATTCATAAAGAACGGAACGTATCTACCGTCTTATAGGGGGATCTACTGTAATTTCAATGTTTTAGTGATAATATGAAAAATTACATACATTTATTAAATTCAAGTTAGTATTTAACTTTAACTAAATAATGTAAACACTCCTATTTTAACTAATTAAATTAAAAGTTAGACAAAATAGTTATGGTGGGAAAGTAATTTCAATAATACAAAAAATTTTCCTTTTTTAAAATATTTTTTGGTGTTTATCCTTAACTGAAATTTTTAGTGTCAAAATAAATTTACTATTTTTGGATGCCAAAAAGTCCATTATTTAGCACTGAATTCAATTTTATTTCTGTTAATCAACATATTGCATCAAGTTTATAATTGTATATGCTATCCTATGATGATGAAAACATTCTTTTAATATAAACTGATAAATATTTTAGTGTTGCATGATAACTTATGATAAATCATACATATAATTAAATAGGCTTAATTTGAATTTTTCAAACTATGTAATAATAATTATTAATTAGTTCATAAATTCTGGATTTATTTTGTGTGCAATAATTTTTGGGTCCTGAAAATATTCTGCATGTCTTTTCATAAGTTGCATTGTACCACATTACTTCTTGCTGCCTGCAGATGGCTACACTTGGTCTATCTTATTGTGAGCCAAGAAAATTATAAAGGCAGTCAAGGAGACAAATTCCCTGACTTTCCCAGTGCATAGGAACCCCTGAACCATCCACATAGCCCAGATCTTACTCCCGGATGAATGTCTGACAGACAGCGTAAACAATTGACTCAGCTCCCAAGTGGCAGCTTCTTTGATGAGGAGATATAGAAACTCAGCCCAAGCTACAATAAGTGCCTGAATTTACGGTGCGATTACATCAAGAAGTAGCCTCAACATGTAACAAATTTTTGTACATAATAAAATTTTCTTCCTTTCTCTAATTGCTCACTGGAGATTATTACTATGAGGGCTACTTGGAAATATCTTAATATTAAACCTATGACTTTCCTGAAAATTCTCTCTCATTAGGCTAACTTAGGAGTTTTGTTCTACAAGATTATCACTAATTATACGTAAAAAATATGAATTTAAGAATTATTGTATAAGAAAAAATAAAAAAATTTACATTCTCTTGCTAATTCTGATTCTTCTTCAGTAACTTTTCTCTGTTCCGAAAAATCTCTAGTTTTCAATTCATCCAATATTCTTTCCGCTTCTGTAATCAGAAGGTCTGTACTTGGTCCCACCGAACCAGTAAGACCCTCTGCCAACTCCTTCAATTCTTTAACTAATTCTAAAATTTAAATGAAATTAACCATTCAAATTTTTTTCATAACAGGAAATTATGCATCAAATAGTATTTATTTAATCTTACATTATTCTTTATGAAATAAATCTATATTTGGGACTTGGTTTGATCCTCTGGCATTTTGCAATGCTTTTGTCCCTGTTACATTTTATAATCCTTCACATAAACAATCAATATTAGTGCAGATTAATTGTATAAACATTACAAGGTCTGATTTTGAGTATTTTTTTAAACTGTAACAGTATNAACCATTCAAATTTTTTTCATAACAGGAAATTATGCATCAAATAGTATTTATTTAATCTTACATTATTCTTTATGAAATAAAAAAAAACAGCAACACTAATATAATTAAGGCTATTATAGCATGAACAAGCTAAAGTACCTGGTGTTATCCAGAGAATATAATAAAGATTACAAAATTGGATAATGACATATATAGAAAATCTAGCTGGGTGATCACTAAATGTGTGTTATTACAACACTACATGTGTAACTATACACATGGTTTGCTGAAGGAATGATAGTAACTTACAGAAATCTGGGAAGTAGGAGATGGAAGAGATTTGAACTCAGAATCCAAAATACATTTGTATGCATAAGTGAAATTAGCATGTCCATTCTTTCCAATCAGTTCCAGAAAAGCAGGGAATTGAGCATTAGTGAAAGTAGTAATACAGAAAGAAAAGGAATAATTTGATCTACATTTGATAAAGGACTTTTATAACAAGCTTAAAAGAACCTATTTGTTAGGAATGTGGCTGTCACATGTTAAAAAGATCTCCTGAAAGATAGAATGCGATGTACACTGACACTGTTTATTTTTTCTAGTTGCCTGTGACCCTCCAAATTATTGCTATTTTTCTAACATGTAGTGTGTCTGTAGCTCTTCGTAGAATAAAGACATATAGAAGTTTCATCTGTCTCTCATTTACATCCTTGCTGGTTCAGTTTATCCAACTTCACTAACAAAAGGTTATGGGCCCAGGAATGTCTTCCCAGTAACCCAGGACAGTAATAGTTTTTTGTTCGGTTTGATACTGGATTTATATGAGATTTGGTGGGATCCAAAAGACAATGTGTGAGATGGAAAATTTACATGGAGATATCTTCACAAAGAAAGGGTTTGTCAACTTCCAAAAACTGGATGGTTCATCCAATTTGTCATCATGGCAATTCAACGTGAAAATGCTCTTGATGAAGGAAGATCCGTGGGCAGCGATTGAGACGCCGATAACAGATTGAGATCGAAGGGCATTAGGATCGATAGCCCTGACAGTTGGGGACCATGTTAAAGTTGTACAAGTGCAAAGGAAGCATGGGATACAATAGCAAATCTCTACAAAGATAAGAGTATTCTGAAAAGGTTGCAAATAAAAAGGGAACTTTACTCCATGGATTTTAACACATGTTCAGGTATGGCTGCTTATATTAGCAAAATACAAACCCTCGTTGACCAGTTGAGGAAAATTGGTTGTATAATTGATGATCAGAAGCATACCGAATTATTATTGATGCGCTTACCGGAGGAATATGATAGTTTAGTGACCAATTTAGCGATTGCCACAGATGTAAAATTAACCTCAGTTGCAGTTAAAACTAAACTGTTGCAACTTGCTGCCAGAAAAAATGAATGCAGTAGTACTAATGAGTCAAAAGTGTTTAGTGCAACAAGAAACCGTTTCAATAGATGAGGCACTGGTATAAAACAAAAATATGACGATACAAGAATCTTTAACGGAAAATGCTTCAAGTGCAACAAATATGGACATAGATCATCGCAATGTTACAGTGAAACAAATCCGAATCAGAAAAATTGAATAATGCTATGTTCAATTGCAAGAAAAAAAGTGTTAACACACACAACTCTGACTGGATAATTGACAGTGGTAGTGCTCATCATTTAAGTTATGCTCGTGAGCTTTTCGTAAAGTTTAGACCTGCCAATCATGTGATATATGTGGCAAACGATTCAACTTTGAGAGTCGCAGGTGAAGGTGATATATCCTTGTGCTTAAATGCGAAAGGTGTACCTTTTAATTGTATACTAAAAGATGTTTGGTATGTGCCAAAAGCAACAGTCAATCTGCTATCAGTAAGCCATCTTACCAAGAGAGGCTTGAGTACTTATTTCTATGGAAGTATAAATGTGTCATCAAAAAGGGCAAACTTATGTATGCCACAGCAAAGAAGATAAATCATTTGTATTTACTGGATACGTATAAAAACATTGTTAATGTAGCTAGTCATCAGAGTAAATATTGGTTATGGCACAAACGAATGGGACATCCAAGTGAAGCTACAATGAAGCATATATTAAAGGAGAAACCAAACAGCATCGACTACAAAACAGTATCAAATGAAACTTGTGATGTGTGTATTAAAGGCAAAAGTCAATGCCAGCCGTTAACGGTCAAAGAAAAAAATCAAGAAACAAAAGGTCTGTTAGAGCTTGTACATAGTGACGTATGTGGCCCTATGGGAGTGACATCACTTGGAGGTGTGAAATATTTGCTGACCTTCATTGACGATTATTCTGGATGGATTCATGTATATCTCATAAAACACAAAAGCGAAGTACTTAATTGTTTTATAAACTATAAAAGATTGGTAGAAAAGCAAACAAATAAAAAGCTTGCAAACTGATAACGGCAGTGAATATGTGAGTAGCCAATTTAAAAGCTTTTTGAGTAAAAATGGAATAATTCACCAACTAACTTCCCCGTACTCACCGCAGCAGAACAGAAAATCTGAGCGGATGAATAGAACTTTGTTAGAAAAGGCCTGCTGCATGTTACTAGAAGCTAATATTTCACCAGAGTACTGGGGAGAAAGTATCTTAACAGCAGCTTACATCGTGAATCAAATTCCACAAAAGAATAGAAATATTCCATATGAGAAATGGTTTAACCGAAAAGTGAGTTAGAGACATCTTAGAGTATTTGGATGCACAGCTTATGTACACATCCATAAGATGCAACAAAAGCATAAGTTTCAAGCACGAGCACAAAAATGCATCTTTCTTGGTTACTCGTCCACCATGAAAGTTTACAGACTGTATGATCTGAGCAACAAGTCCATTGTGATATCAAGAGACGTAAATGTCTCTTGATATCACAATGGACTTGTTGCTCAAGAATTGATGAAATGTCAAGAAGATATACATTTGACAGGAAACTGATAGAAACTGTCCATGTATTCCCCATCTCTAATTCAGATGACCAGAAAAAGTTCAACAAAAGATGAACATCAAAGGTCAGCGGGGGCTGATTCCAATTGTGAGGACATGGTTGATGAATCTGAAGAGCATGAGCAAAATCAAGAGCAGAACCATTCATCTGTCCCTACAAGTGCTCGATTAAGAAGAAATGTTAGACCACCACAAAGATACGGAAATCCAATTGTTTATGCGGTAGGTCAAGTGCCTTTTTCATATATGCAGGCAATTAAGAATGCAAATTCTAAAGATTGGATTAATGCAATGAAAACTGAGTTAAAGGCAATTGAAGATCAAAAGGTATGGACATTATGTAAATTGCCCAGTAATAAGAGAGCAATAAAAACTAAATGGGTTTTTACAAAGAAGGAATTAGAAGGGAAAAGTAAATTCAAAGCTAGGTTAGTGGAGTAGATTTTGGGGAAACATATGCATTGACCACTAGGAGCACAACTATTAGGATGCTATTTGCATTAGCTGCAATGAAAAACCTAGAACTCAGGGACAGTTTGATTTCGAGACAGCTTTTCTTAATGGAGAGTTGCATGACAAAACCTATGTAATACAACCAAAGGTTTCAGCATAGAAGGGAAAGAAAACTGGGTTTATAAATTGCATAGAGCATTATACAGATTAAAACAATCAGGGCAATGTGTGGCAACAAACAATAAAAGAAAAATTGATGCAGATAAAATTGAAAAGGTCAAGCTCTGATGACTGTTTATATTATAGGGCTGAAGGTACAA
Source organism: Centruroides sculpturatus (assembly GCF_000671375.1). Lineage (NCBI taxonomy): Eukaryota > Metazoa > Arthropoda > Arachnida > Scorpiones > Buthidae > Centruroides > Centruroides sculpturatus. Next base: position 265,808 of record NW_019385208.1, read on the forward strand.
AAACTTTATTACTGCTGATTCATGTAGATGATGATATTATAGCTCATAATAATGATAAATGGGTAGACGAAATTAAGCAGAGATTGATAGAATCATTCAAACTAAAAGACTTGGGTTCTCCAAAGTCATTGTTAGGGATAGAAATTAGAAAGGATAACAACTCAGGTACAATTACACTAAGCCAGCAGAAATACATTCATGAAATTTTAGAACGTTTTTTTATGGATAAATGTAATGCAGTGTCAACTCTGTGCGACTCTAGCTTAAAACTTAAGAAACCTGAGGTGATTGCCTGCTGAGTATTCTCGACATCAACTCAGAATCTATCGGATGTTTGATGTATGAGATAACCTCGTGAGCTGGTCAAGCTGTAAACAAACTACTGTTAGCCTTTCAACGTGCGAAGCAGAAAATGTATCAATTACTGACGCTAGTAAGGAAGCAATTTGGATTAACTCGCTATTAAGAGAATTGCTATCAAGCAAACTTAAAACAAAAACGATTTGTATATTTTTTTGATAATCAAGCAGCAATATGTTTGGCCAATGGGGAAGGCTCTCACAAAAGGGCAAAGCATATTGACGTAAAATTACATTTTATAAAAGACCTCGTCAGTGAAGGTAAAATAAAACTAAAACATATCTCGACTGAAAATATTGTCATTGTGTTGCAGATGTATTGACAAAGGCACTTGGTCCTATTAAACACAAGAAATGTTGTAAACTATTGGGTCTTAATATTCGATAATGTTAACAGTTGTTGTTGAAAGACCTTTGGCCACGCAACAGCCAAGTGGGGGATTGTTAGGAATGTGGCTGTCATGTGTTAAAAAGTTTATCTCCTGAAAGATAGAATGTGATGTATAGTGACACTGTTTATTTTTTCTAGTTGCCTGTGACCCTCTGAATTATTGCTATATTTCTAATATGTACTGTGTCTGTAGCTCTTTGTAGAATAAAGACATATAGAAGTTGCATCCATCTCTTGTTTACATCCTTGCTGGCTCAGTTTATCCAACTTCACCAACAAAAATTAATAACACTATTTACCAGACTAAATTAAAATAAGTTAATGAAAAGCAAAGGATCTCTTCTGATTCCTTCAATATTATATATGTTTTTTCCAATTCTAAGATATACAAAGATGGATACCCCATCCAATCAGTAGAGGAGGATAGAAGATCGTAATTAGCACAAAAGAAGCTTTAATGAATAACAAATTATTAAATGAATAGTTAAGTTCTCTTTACTTCAGATATAAAAGGAAAATGAAGGATTCTTGAAAGTCTGTGTCTGAATTATTTGGAGCTAAGACAGTTTGCAGGTACAAATCTACAAACAATTATATTAAAGTAGTCTACAATTTTTGATATGTGAAGGAATGGAAAAGAAAATAAGAATTAAAGTCAGACTATTATACCATTTGTATGTTCTTATAGCGATCAGAAGGAGATAATCTTATATATCTTAGGATGCAGCTATTATCATCACTGAAGAATAGAAATGATTTCATGAATGTTATAAATATGCATTAGATTCTTTAGGTTTGGGCATTAAGAAACCAATAACTTATACATCAACTGTTACGTTTAACGGATTTGATGTTTAAAATTATAACAGAATCAGGATATGATTGACACTGTTTCACTATTAAATAGATGCAATATAGTAGTCATTTCAGCATAAATTAAGACAAATTTACCTTCAGCTTTCCATGCAGCTTCGTGGATAAGTTTCTCTACTTCTAAAGCTGTTTTTCTTGTATTATCTGCTTCTGTTGCAAGTTTATGGGATTCATCTAAGCTTTCACTTGTCTGAAATATTTAATAGAAAAACATAACTTTTTTAATAGTTTGAATCAAAATTGCTTAAAATGGATTAAACAAAATTTCTTTTATAATGAACCAAATATTAAAATATATCTCACCTTTAGGTCAAGGACCTTTGCTGTAAGTTCAATGCTTTCACTCTCAGTTAACAACGGCGTCAAATCAATTTCAGAACGATTGAAAGCATTCACTTTGGGCTGAAATACAAAAATAATTTTACTAATTTACTGATGAAAGATTTCAGGAGAGTTAGGTACACCTAAACATACACAACACAAAGGTAACAGGGTAATGGTACAAAGATGGTGTTGACATCTGATGGCAGTGATATAGCATCATTTTTTGTGAGGGTGAAGAAATGGACAACCAAGAAATAAGAACAGGGAGAATTTCTCCACTTGTAGATTGTGGGGAAGCTGCAACAAGTTTAGGAGTGAATGTCTCTAGGAAATGGGGATCTGGGGGATCTGAGGGATCCCACATTGGAGAAAATTTTAACAAAGGAAAAGATATCATTTATTAACATTCATTCATTTTATCAATAAGTTCCACTCTCAGAGGAATTTTGGGATGTACTGATACTTGTCATTCATACATGTGTCCTGCAGGGTTGCTTGTAGTTAAGATTGAATTGGATTGGATAAACCAGTGCAATACTTGAGTGATCTGTTAGGGGGGTTCCTTCCTGGAAGATTTTCTATAGAAAACTAGCCCTTGTTTAGATGTTACACATATCAAGAAAACCCAAAAAAACTTCATATGGCCAGAATATTGGTGAGGCATAAACCTGCAATGGACTATCACATTTGATGGTTTTATTCACTCGGCCAATGATTGATGCTTGAGAACTTAAAAAAACTAAAATTGCAAAGACTCAAAGCTACATCAAGTAGCTCCACTGCCTAGTGTTTGATCCATTCTGCTATTGCCATTACAAGAAGTGAAACTTCCAAAGACTTATTAGCTAAACACTCAATTTTCAGAGGCCTATTTTTCTGAAACACTTGAGAAGGGGTCCTATTACTTGAATGAAGAGTCGTTTGTGTTCAGGGCTACATCTTAATCTGAATGTCTGGTCCTCTCCTTGTTAGTGAGTTTCCATATATTGTCTTCTTTTTATTTATCAAATTAAGTGCTTCTGTGAATGACTGATGGCCATCTATAACATGGTGCTCATTAGTTAGAAAAGTTGTTAGGCATTCTATCAATTTTGACAACATAATTGAAGAATTCAGGTTTGTTACAACTATTTTCATGAGTTTTTAAAAAATATATATAGAATTCAGAAGTAAAAAAACAAGATAATATTTAATATTTTGTTTTTTACTTCTGAATTCTACATATCTATTTCAATGTTATATAAGAATAAACACACTTTTTTGCAAAAAGTTTTCAGTAAATGTTTTGCTTTTATGAGAATTTCATCAAAGTTTTACAGTAGACCCCCCTATAATGCTTAGATACGTTCCACGCTAACCGAAAATTACGTTGTAGGAATGAGCCAATCGCAGCCCGATAGGTGGGAACTTTACGGACTAAGGCTGTTCGAAAGGTTTTCTTCTATAAAATTAACCGATTCTAGACTAATTCCACTCAACATTTCCAAAATACGTATAATTTTTTGGGAATAATCTGTATAAACTATGCTATAAACAAAAAATTGTAGGATTACTTACACCGTTCGACTACGCCGTTGCTTAAAGCTGGTTTTCATCGCGGAACAGCACGCGAAACGACGGCCGCAATTTCTGATAACGAATTTTTGGCGGAAAAATAACTTGACCTTTGGAGACATCATTAATATAAATAATTTTTATGGACGTTGAATAAGAAGTGTTTCTTTCACAAGAAATGTATAAAATTAGTGCTGTATTAGACTTACGGTACCTAATTTACATACTGTGCAGACGATAATAAACTCAACTTACTAGCCTAAAATCTCCGTAGCGTGTTGCCAGGCGGCAGAAAGCATATATATAATTATAATAAAGTTACAATAAATTAAGTTAATATATAATTATATATACAGTACCTAATTTATATATAATTAATATATAATTATATGTACAGTACCTAATTTATATATAATTTATATATAATACTAAACAGACGATAGCAAACTCAATTTAGCCGCTCCGTAGCGTGGCGCAGGGTCGGAGGAAAGTAGTTCGGCTGCTCATCCACTATTGGTCCAGACTCTATCAATCTTGTCGCGAAACGACGTTATAGGAGGTACGTTATACGAAAGTTGCTACAATTTTTTCGCTACGTTATAGGAATTGTCGTTATAGGAACGTACGTTATAGGGGGGTCGACTGTACATATTTGTGTACTTTATCCCTCAGTTTTACAAGAAGTTGGTTATAAATAATAATTTTTACTTACCCAAAGTTCATGAACACTTTTATTGACATTATTCAAACGTTGATAGGCAAAATAACTTGTAGAAATGTCTGTCATCTCCTCCCAAACGGGATCGATCACACTTTTTAAATAATCAGTATCGTCCAAAAGAGCATGAACACATGGGCCACATTCTAATTTAAAGAAAGAAATTTATATTGAAGTCAAATATTTGAAAACTTTTAATTAAAATTAAACTGAATAGTCAGTAATGTAAGCATATCACCCCAATTTTGACAGTTGATGCCAAAAAATATTTTATAAGAGAACTGCAGTCAACGATAAAGTGAAATAATTTAAATAATCTAAATGAATTGTATTCATTAGCTTTTTTACAAAATGCAAATGTTTTTCTTAAGTTACATCAAATTGATATAAATTAATCATTGGAAGCAAGTTGTGAAAATTGTAATAGAAATCATTAGTTTTTCTTTCTTATATTGATTTAAATATGGCTGGATGGCCAAAAAGAAACTGAACTCTATCCCTCATTACCTGGCTACTTCATTTGAGTATAAAAAAAAAAGGATTTCTTCTTCAAAGGTAGTCACTTAAACATCAAATTTATTTTAAACTCTGCTAAATAATTTCAGACACAGTAATGATTATTACTCACTGAAGGGAGTATGTTATTTGTTCTGGAATATTTAAACTGAAAAATAAAAAACATTCATTTAACTTCCAACTTACCATGACAACCAATTTTATCCACAAATGCCCAACGATAAGGACATCTGTCACATTTATCGCCAATGACTCCGGGAAGGCACTGACAAAGGCCCGTGTCGGGGTTACAGACAGCTCCCGCAGAATACTTTTCATCACAGTTACATGCTGAAAATTTATTATTCTGTTTAATTACTATTATAGTATTCATACTATATGAGTTGCCTAGTTACAAAATGTACTACACGACTTTGACCATAACAGAATTGAGGGATGTTTCTGAATCTATGGATTCAATTTTAATGATCATGCTGTTAGAAATGCCAGAGTGGATATTATACAAGTATCAATTTAAAACCTCATTTTGCATGAGAGGATTTTTTTTGTTTTTTTCTCAAAATATCAAGAAAAAACACCATATGCCATGTTTTGCAGCTAGGCCTCACATATATTCAAAACATTTAGAATTTACATATTAGCAATATTGTAAATTCCCATAACTATCAAACATTAAAACTTCTTTAAATATTTTTAGTACATAACTTGCAAACAGTCTTTTAATATACACGCTTTCATAAAATTATCATACTTTACAGGTCTTTTCAAGGCAATATAAAAATAATATTAATACAAAACTATAAGATCATGTAGTTAATTCTACTCTAGAAAAAGCAAAATTTTTCCAGTGTAAATTGATAAGCATATTTATATATGTAAGTTATTTAAAACTTTCATAGAAAATAATAATAATAATCTCGCTTACAGATGCAGCCTTCTGGTGAATATAACCAGTATCCGGGTTCGCAGATGCCACAGGTCATTCCAGTTACTCCCGGCTTGCAGTCACACTGTCCTGTTTCGAGATCACACTGCTGACTGTTCGATGCTATCTCGCAATTGCAAGGTGCACATCCCTGACATCTTGAAAATCCCCAATGATTTGGCTGAAATTTTTATTAATTACATAAGATTATTAAAGTAATAAACTAAATAAATTAACCTACACTATAGTACACTGTTTTTGTTACTTATAATTTATAGATTTCAGACTATATTTACAATGCTTAAAACATAATTTCATATATGAAGCATAGCCTGTATTGTAATCATTTGTTCCCACCTCAATAGGAAAATGAGGTATTATTATAAATCTACAATACATAAACTGAATGATCATCTACTACAAAAAAAAATCACACACATAGCACTACATAGACTGATGCAATTATCTAACCAATGGGTAACAGGATAATGCAAAAAATATGCAAATTAAAAAATAAATTTATATCTTCATTACAACTCCAGAAATCATTACAAATCTCCACTTTTCAGCAGCAGTATATATACTGATGTATAAGCAAGCAGGAGGTTAAAATGAATTCCAAAAAAGTTTTAAAAAAACAATTTACAATATACTTACTGCACATTGATCGCATTCATAGCCAATTACATTATGATGACAAACACATTCACCAGTGTTATGATTACAATAACTTGTACCACAAGAATCACAGTCACATGCTGAAAAGAAAAATATGGAATCAGTTAAAATTATCAGTTTTTTTATTGTAAATTTTAAATAATTCATATTCTACTTTTAATGTATAAATTTGTATATGTCAGTTTACGAACGTACGTTTGCAATCTTTTTGGCTTATTGCATCTCCGTAATATCCAGGAGCACAGAGTTCGCAGGCGGCACCAAAAGTATTATTTAGACATAATACGCATTCGCCGGTCACCGAATCACAACTTCCCGGAATATTAGTGTCAATGTTCCCGCTACACTGGCACGGAAGGCACTGGCTTCCACGAACTTCGGGTTGGCCGTAATATCCTGCGGCACATCTAACGTATACAAATAGTTTATTGTTTAAGTTTGGATTTGTTGCAAATATTTTAGACATAAAAAAATAATGTACTTACACTTCACATCGGGGTCCATAATAACCAGGTTTACAATTGCAACTAATTTCAAAGCCACTTGGTGAAACTTCACAACTTTCTGCAAAACTATAATTTTAAAAAATTTAAAATCTGATCATTGTATTACACCACATATTATGGTACAGTGGTGCCTTGCATTTCAAATTTAATTCATTCCAGGAAGCCATTCAAAGCATTTAAGCATCTTAAACATGGTCACCAGATCTGTCACATGTGTGTCGATTTCATGTTTCACAAAAAGTTCACTTTTTATCTCAATCATCGATACTGCAACCTCCCTCCTAGTGGATGCCATGGTTAATAAGTAGGGGAGTTATATATATAATCAAATACATCAAAAATAAAGCAAAGAAAGTGTAATGCAAGAATGTGATTAAAATAAAAACAAGGAATAACTTTGGCACACAACTTATGACATTTACACAGTGTATGTAGTTGAAACTTAGAAGCATCATTTGAACTCCAGATTAAATCTCTCTTGAATTTAACATTTAAAGTACAAGGTACCATTGTAAACCTTAAAAATATAATAACAAAACGTTTGCTTTACTGGAGTTCAATTTAATAACAGTTTTTCTCAAGTATTTTCAGGCAACAGCTACCAAGCTGATACATTTGTAAGTAGTTCTAACTTGTTCATTTATGAATTGTCATCTGGTTGTAATAAAATCTAAGATAATTGACACTCCACCTCCAACTAAGAAAATTATTTGACATGTGCCATGTCAAATAATTTTCTTAGTGATCAAGCAATTTTCTTAGTGAGGATAGCGTAGTTAGGGATAGGTTTCAATAGTCTTAGAATGTACTGTACAACAACCAAATGTTACATAAACAAGTTAGATGGCTGAGCTACTAAGCTGATTCATTTAGGTGTCTCTCAAGCAACAAGTACATTGTCAAGAAAGTGCTTGAGAAAAACTGTTATTAGAGTGAACTCCAACAAAGCAAACTTTTTGTCTCTGTGAACATCCAAATATCTACTTATCTACTTGTAATTTATTTTAAAAACTAGTTCAGATTTTAAAATAATTTTTTAAGAATGTAAAATTTTAAAATATTTACTTATTAGATTCATTAGGTTGAGGACAAGCACAGATCAAGCAATCATTTTTAGTTGCATCTCCATGATATCCGGGTGCACATAATTCACAATGGTCACCTGTAGTATGATGTCTACAGTTCTAAAATTAAAAATTCTTATTGAAATTCATATAAAATTTTAAAAAGCGTATTAATTACATTGGCCAACAAATTTTTTCACTGATTCTTAATAATTTGGGCATGCTGATTTCAAATCTGCAAATGGTTTTTTTCTCCATGCTGTAGTTTTCATACAATTCAAACTTTTACATTCCAGCACTTTATGTTATCATCATGGTATATGATAAAATTGCATAGATATGAAAATTGATTTTTTTTCAGAGCTGATCATGGCTACAAGGAGACATCCATATACAAACAACCCAGAGAGTTTCTGCTACATTTATGGATACTTCACCCTTATTTGACAAAGGCATAATATAACTTCTTTCGTGAGGAGCACTTATAAAGTGTACTTTGAACTTACTATTTGGGGACCAAGACAAGAAATGGGCCCCACATAGGGTGTTACAACTGCATGGAAATGCATGATTGGACGAAAGGGAAACGTAAGGGGTTACCTTTCGGAATTCCCGTGACCCGAAGATTACGGAAGAACACTACCAAGGGAGATGGGACAAGCATATGATGGCAGACTACTGCTGGAGCATTAAATGGGATTGTCCTGAAATATGTCACAAATGCAAGAACCCAAAACACAAATTTCTGTCTTGATCATATGCACTTGCACATAACATAGCCCCCAGTATAGGACCAAACTGGGGACTATGTTATGTGCAAGTGCAGTATAGGACCAAATGGTCCTATACTGGGGGCTGTGTAGCAATCAGTTGATGCCTGTCTGTATTTCCATTATTTTGCAACTTTATGTTTATTAATTAGCTAATTTTAAGAGATGGTTTATGACTATATGGGTTTCAGTTTGTATTACTAAAGACATTTACACTATGTTGCAATTTAATTTTTATAGCTCAGTTCATTTTGATAGTGTTTCATCAAATATCTATCCACATGCACAAAGAGGTCAATGAGTTAAAGTGTCAAAATTTCAATTTTTCATGTTTATCAATTGCAAAAAACCAGAGTTTTCTGGAAAAAAGAACCTCTGATCTGAATTTAGCACCCTCAAATTAGTTAAGAACAGGTGTTGGTCAGTGTTATTAAATTAAATAAAGTTAGCTATAACAACAAATACTTAATGAACCCATTACAAAATATAAGATTTAAAAAAAAGTCTATTGAAGTAGCAGATAGATTAGGATGATAACATGATTTAATATTTCTTAATTTGTGCTGTATAAATTATTTATTATGTTGTTTTATGAATAGTTTGTTTTTCCAATCACAAATCCAAGAAAATTTTAGTTAAGATAATATTCAAATTAAATCATCATCTGTAAGTTCCTCAGCATAAATATTGTTTTCTTTAAATAAAAGGTGCTTGTTATGTTAGTTTATTGATTTAATTTTAAATAGTTATAGAAAAACACAAAGAAAGGCTCTAATTAATTATTTAGTACGCTTAAAATTTTGATTCTTGAGGTAATCTTGTACAGTACATATATAAACAGGTGTAGATTATGAAAAGATCAAGACATTTTAAATGTTAATTCAGAAATATTAAGATTTTTAAGTCCTGATATCATTTTGAATAAACCATTCAATTTATCTTCTTGAAACCGTGTCGTGTTCTATTTCTATTGCTTATCCAACACAATGTAGTGCAACTTTAAAGGTGAAAGAAAGCCTAGTGATAGTTAAGTTGCACTACATTGTGTTGGATAAGCAATATAAACCATTCAAGTTATACTAATAGATTTGGTATTATTGGAAAGATCATGTTTCCAGACTGCAATCATAATCCTTAGCTTTTTGATTCATTCATTTTACACTATTATATCATGTTCATTTTGATAATTCAATGAAATCTGATTTAAAAGGGAGATGTTATCCAGAATAAAAGAATTTATATTAACAAAATGACATCCTCACTGGTGAATCGATATTTATTGGGCAAATTTCATAGTCTAAATTTAAACAAAATTTTATTTTTAATGATCTTATTTGTGACTGAAAGATCAAATATGTTCAATAATTAGAAACCAATGGAATCAGTATATACAATAAAGCACTAAAAATAAATATTTTCAGTTAAAAATAAGTACAAATGTACTCTTTCTACTTCCGACTTTGAGGATTCTACAGGTCAAAACCGGCAAATAAGTGACAAGAAATAAATTAAACTTTTATCATTACCATTGACTTTATTAGATTATTGACACATTCCAAATGCATTTCGCCTTTTTTTTCATTAGGCCTCTTCAGTGGATACATCAAGATATCATTTGCTGGTTATGCTTTATATCCAGCAGTTGTTCCCAGTATTCAAATTAAGTACATTTGTATATTCGGTGATGCAAAAATGTTCGACAATTTTTCTTTCTAAACAATTTTCTAATAAGATGTCAAACATTATCAGTATAATAAACAGTGAGATTGTCGGTGTTGTATACAGAATGTCATGTACATGTGGAAGCCCAAATTATTACATTGGAGAAACCGGAAGAAGATTGGAGTTGAGAGTAAAGGAACATGAGGCAGCCATTAGACTGAGAAGGACGGAATCAGCATGGTTTTTACATTGCAGAAAATTTAATTGTAATATAAATAGAAAAAATACTAAAATATTGTATAAAATAGAAAATTGTTTAGAAAGAAAAATTGTCGAACATTTTTGCATCACCAAATGTACTGTACTTAATTTGAATACTGCGATGGTTGCTGGATATAAAGTGTAACCAGCGACTGATATCTTGATGTATCCCCTGAAGAGGCCTAAGGGAAAAAATAGATGAAATGAATTTGGAATGTGTCAATAATCTAATAAAGTCAATGGTAATAATAAAAGTTTAATTTATTTGCTGGTATTGACCTGTACAATTCTCAAAGTCTGAAGTAGAGAGAGTATATTTTTACTTGTTTTTAGTGCTTTATCAAATATTTTGCATATGATAAACTTTTTGGATTCCTAACAAAGGTAAAAAAATAAAAAAAGGTGGGTTATTTTTTACCAAACTCTTTTATATAAATAATAATATATTAGTTTCCATTGGAAAACTTGTCTTTAAGAAAAGCAACTTCTTATACAGTCATTCCTTAACTATTAAGAATCATTTACTTATAATATAAATGAAGATTGTAGTATATTGGATGTATGTCTGTGTGTAGTATTAAACACTCAACAAAATGTGAAATAATATAATAACCTTAATTATTTATACCTGTTATTGTTATAATAAATTTTGGTGTGAAATTCTCAAAAATACTTTTCTCAATTTTTTCATTTTAAATGTAGTCTGATGTAATGTACCTTTTTTTTTATATACATAAAAAATGCAAAATTTTTGTGAAAATCATTGTGTAGAAGATTAAAATTTCTGTTATCACTAAATAATTTGTATTTTCTCCAAACAACTTACAAAACATTTCCCAGTTTTAACATCGCAGGATTCTGAATTTCCATTGCACTGGCATGGTACGCAAAATCCTAAGTAAGGACCCGTCTTAGATCGATAATAACCAGGAGCACATTCCTAAAAATAAATTATTCATTTAACGTCATTATCCTTATTAAAGAAATCTAAAGTAATAAAGCAACAATTTTTCAGGGATAAATACAAAAGAAGCAAACATTGTTTTATATTTATCATCAAATTATGTATACTTATATTAAAAAATTTCATCAATGAAAATAATAATATTTATTACAAAAGTCAACATTATCAAAGTTTAATTTGGAACATTATCACTTTCAAGAATCTTTTGTTTTGAAAAAAGATTCTTGATGATAGCCCTAATTTGTGGAATGAATTAGCCAACAATAGCTTATTTTTATTAGGAAAATTATTTATCTCTCATGCAAACAAAAAAGAGAAACATCCATTTATCAACATGTTCTTAGTCTGTCCAGCAGTATAATTGCTAAATGTAGTTTTCAGATTTAAATTTCATAAAACAGAGTAAGATGAAGATTTTCACTTATCAATCAATTAGAACTGAGAAATCATAAAAGAATCTTGGGATTTTTAAAAAGAAATGAGGTACTTATATTTCATAAACAAATATGAAGCCTTAAGAAAATTATTAGAACACCAAATTTAAAAATTTAGTTTCTCCAGATTAAAAAAAAAAATCATCATCTTCCATTCCTTCTGATATCCAGAGGGTGTACAGGTCAACATGGTAAAAAATATCAAACTTTTATACTATCCCCCACTTCTTTTTTCCAAACTCTTCTATCAACAAACAAATTTTTAGCCTGGATTAAAGTTAAACAGACTTTAGAGGTAAGGAATTTAATGCTATCAATCCACTTTTGTCTAGGTTGTTCCTTTGGATTTTACTTTTTGATTTTAGCTTTGAATACCTGTTTGACCAGTTGGTCTTCTCTCATTCTTTCCAAATGGCCAAACCATCTTAGATTAACCTCACTTACTCTCAAGTGAATATTTGAATATTTGTTAAGGTTTTTTATTATGATTTTGTCACTGTATCCATCTATTAACACTACTAATTTTTCTAAAACTCTCATTTCTGCTGATTCTAATTTTTGGTCAATTTCCTTATTTCTCACCCATAAGTCAATATAGGTTTAAAAACTGTGTTGTGCACAGATAGTTTTGTCTTATGACTTATTTCTTTCTTGTTCCAGATATATTTGATCAATTGGCTTAAAAAAACGTTAATATAAATATTTATCAACTGATCTTAAAGCCATTGAATTTCTGTACTTCTATTATCATAAAGAATACTTATTAGATGAAAGTTTTGAATATGATAGTCTGCTCTATATAGTTTCTATAAGTTGTTTTTTTAATCTTCTACTAATGAATGTAAGACCTTGTATTAAAATTATAAACATATTTTGAGTTAAATTAATCTGGTTTTTGCTCTAATGATGATATAACTTTTTTAAATTATAAAAAAACTAGTTTAAATATAGAATAAGAGCAACTAAATTGAATTTTAAAATATAAGATTATTGTTACTTTAACTAATATAAATATTATTCTAAAATATTTTCTTGATATCGTAGATTCTTAAAATTTACTGTCTTATGTGAAAAGAGAAAAATTGAACTTCTTCATTTAATATTTTTGAATTATTAGCATTCTGTTTTTGGAGTTTTAAATTTTAAATTTGAACATAAAAAATGAAGAATTCAAGAAAAAGCAAAATGCAGTTTCGTTTTTAAATACTTTATTTTTCATGTTCAAATTTAAAACTTCAGTTTGAAAATGGAATATTAAATGAAAAGAAGTTGAACTTCTTTATATAGAGCTGAGCGTGTTTTAAATTTTTACACACAAATAAGGAATCAGTTATTTCAGTGATAAATCAATACCATTAACAAATTTTCATATTACAAAGTAAATTCAACTGAACCAAACAGAGATTTATTCAAATCGGAGATATTTTATAATTTCTAACAATACCTTTCTTATTACCTTTAAAGATCATAAGACACTAAAGATTTAATTAAAATATCTACAAGACACAGATGCAATGATTGTAGGTACTCTACTGATTTAAAACCACAGGCAGTCACAAAGAAATTAAAATCAACCAAATTATACCACTATGTTTTGACTGTTTTTACTCTTAATTCCCCCCCTTTTTTTAACTCTTTCTGCTGTGGGCACTAAGATGGTTCTTTTAGCAAGCCCACAATGGGTCAGCTGGGTGGCAAGAAATGGTGACCGATGTATCCGGTCGGACTCTCCAAAAATTTTCCAGGAAATTTTCAACCCATCTGGATTTGATCCTGGATCCTCCAGAGCGATAGGCTGCCACCTCGACCATCTCCTAATTTTCCACTAAAATAAATAAGGAGTAGCAGCAGATACTAAAGAAAAATCTGATATTTACTAAGGTAAAAACTGAACCTATTTTATAGAGACATCAAGTGGCATGTTATCTGAACTCCCATTTCAAATTCTGATAAAACAATAAATTTAAAATCAAAAATGCTACCTCGCAAGACGTTCCTTGATAATTCGGAGGGCACTGACACTGTTCGACTCTCAAGGCTTTGGGTCCATCGGCAACGTAATTGTCGGACATAACGTCCATCACGACATTACTTAAGCTAACATTCAAACATGAAAAATTTTTCAACTTTAAACATAAAATATTAATAACTAATTTTAATACTTATAATTATCTTACGTGATAGTTATTGGTGGTTGAAAATGAGTACCACGAATAAGGAGAAGTTCCAAATTAACCAAAACCATCATCATTTGTTCTCTGCTTACTTCCCCTCCTGTTAGATGTTGAAATTCTCTCTACAAAAGTCAAGGAGATTTATCAGCAGTTTCTCATCTTAAAAAAACCTAGTCTAAACTTTTTATTATAGCTTTATGTATTGAAATATTTTATATATAAATATTGATTTTTATAATTATATCTAAAATTATTTTTTATTTCAAAATAAATAATTTCTTCTACAATTAAATCAATTTATAAATTAAGTTGTTTTATCAGCGGCATAATGAACTGCAATTCTGTATGAGAAACATGCCAAATTATTAAAATAATCAGGAGATAGATCTTTTTCATTAAAGGATTGTGTTTCTGCCATATACTTTGTAAAGAATCAAAATTATAAATTTGGTTCCAATACATAAAAATCATAAATTAGATCTTAGTAAGAATCAAGCCAAATACTTTACTTGATGTAATTATCTTAAATCATCTTAAAATTTATTACTTCAAAACCTTTAAATTTAAAAAGTTGGTTTATTGGTTTTTTTTACATACATTATAGATAATAGAAAATTTTCTCAGATCTGTCAACAAATTACACTAATTCTAATAATGCCAAAGCTGGTAACAGATCAAATTGAGTTAAAATATATAAAAATCAATAAAGATTTCAATAAAATAATAATTTTTACATTTTTTGTTATTTTTGATTAACTGCATTTGTATTAAATTTTAAAATAAACCTTAATTCTTTTGTGTTATGTATTAAGATCCAAGATTTTAAACATCAATAAATATTATCTCAGGAGATTTAATGTATGAAGAATATTTATAAAATTAATATTATTACAAAGCATAGAACAAGTAAAATGTTTGTATAGTATTGAATAATAAAGTAATATTGCTTAGAGAGCTTAAAATATTTTATTATTATTATTATTATTATTATAAAGCTATTTTAAATGCAAAAATAATTTTTTTTTTGTTGATGATCAGTAATCACATCAGTTCATTTCAATATTCATTAATGTATCAAAGTAGTAATTTAACAAATCCACCCTTCAACTAAAACATTGAACAGTAGGACAATCTTAAGCACTTTTGACAGCCCAGTTTCTTTAGACACATTATAGAACAAAAATATTAGCAACGAGCAGAAAGACCAAATCGCAGTGTGGTATGTTCATGTGCTAATATGGCCCTAATACTGTACTTCAATATATAAAAAAATAATGTTTATAGCATAATACAGTATGACCTGTTATAACTGAATGCATCAAGATAAGATTAATGATGTGACACGAAATGAAAATATTAATATAAGTTCAATTTCTTCAAATAAGTGAACTTCAATAAAGCAGATTTTTGATAAGAACTAAAATCTAACTCATTGGAGCTTGCTTATATTAAGTTCAGCCATAAAAACATGATTCATTTTTGACAATAAACTTCTTTTTTACATGTTAAATTAATTTGTATTATTACTAAATAGGATAAAAATACTAGTATTATCTCAAAACTAGACAATAAGCACATTTTTAAATGTGAATATAATTAATCAATTCTGATCAAAGCTCTCCATAAAAAAATTTTCTTCATAATTAAAACATATATTAATATATAAGATATCATATCATAAGTGAATTTTCAAAACTTATAAAATATTACATAAAAACTAGACTAATGCTAGACTTACCTCTATAATATTAACTTGAAATTCAAAAGCATCTTCACTAGGTTGTTCCACGTGATTATGAACAATAGTAATATTATTGCCCTATTTTCAAATATATGTCAAATTCAATTATATAATTAAGGAGATCTAGAAATACATTTCCAAATAAATATTGAATGTCCCTACCATTAAAATAATGTCTGGACCAATTATGCTCCCTATGATCGATTCGTGATCCTCAGTACTTAATGTGAATTGTAGATTTCCACCATATGATTTTATCTGAAATATGAAATGAAATAAGTATCAATTCAGTTATAATAATTTAACTAATAAATATTTTTCAAGTTAACTAATCTAAGACTTTCATTATACCTCCATTTTGGGAAAAATTCAATTAATACACAGATGAATAAAGAAAAGAAAGTACAGTGGTGCCTCGTATAATGTACTTAATCCATTCCAGGTGCATGTCCGTTAAGTGAAAAGTCCGTTATACGAAACGCATTTTCCCATAGAAATACAATGTTAAAACATATAATTCGTTCCACAGCATAAAATAACCATAACTGTACAATAAAAAAATAAATGAAAATGGAGCAGTCACCAATTATGCCGGGTAGGCAGATTTTGTGAGGAGGAGGTGGAGGAACACTTTCTTCACACATTCGTACAGATACAGACTTTTTACACATTGCAGCAGGTCTCTTTTTATTGTTTTTTAATCGGAGTCAGATTTAGGAGAGGCTACTGGAGCTTGCAGGGTCAACTCCTCTTGTTCCATCCTTTGTTTTTTGCCTGCTGGCTCCTTGAAAAACATGTCCAAGGTGGTCTGTTTCTCTCTCTTCTTCGACACCTGTTGGAAATGACGGGCAAGGGTGTCATTGTAGAGATCATTGATCCTGTTGGCCTCAGCTCTGTTTGGATAATGAGTGTTGGTAAACTTTTGAACCTCTCCCCATTTGACAAGGAAGTTTTTGTCAACTTTCACTCCTTCTGATAATTTCTTGCTTTGTTTCAATTTAAATCACCTTTCTGTTTTTTTAGAAGCCATGATTTGCACAACACTTGAATAAATGTAAATACCCTGCACTGAGGTGATGTACGTAATAAACAAGGGAGCAAGCCAAATCCCAACGGGAGCTCTGTACTTCAGATATACTAATAATATATTCTAATAATACTAATATATTATAAAAACAGCAGATTGTCATTGGCAACGGTAAAAAAGTGAAAACATCATTCGCACTTGTTTGCAGAAAGTTTGTTGTTCGCCTCACATAACTGCCCAATGGAAGTCCATTGTTCGCAGTGTCCGTTATTCAAGGCATACGTTATACGAGGCACCACTGTACCTGTATTGGTTTTTTACTTAAAATGTAATATTATGATTGTGGCATTAACACCAGAGGAAGCTTTACCTGTTTTACATTATTTTGTGGAGGCAGTAACCTCAAAAGGAAGGTTGTCTCCGAAAGTTTTTGTGAATTGTTAAGGACTGCTGATGGTGTGAATAGTGAAAAAGAAGGACAAAATGCAAAGTTTTTTCTTTAATAAAAATATAAATATGACTTTTACAAAGAAAAAAAGCTTTTATGATTTTAATAAAGTAAAAATCTAGCTAACCTTCACTAATTCAAAATCTGTGAACTACTATTAATGTGTACTTTTTAAAATAATGCATTTGTCAATTATATGCCCACAATTACTGAATTATTTGTAATTTAAAATAACTGCTATATAATAGGCCAAAATAATTCAGTAGTTGTTGCCGTATTATATATGTATATCAGGTTTGTAGATGTTGGTTTATGCATTTGTCGATTCTAATCTTGGCTTTAACAAGTCAAGACATGAGCGAGGAACACTTAGAAGGTAATTTTTGTTTCCCTTTCTTTTTTAAGTCCAAATTAGTAAATGTCTGTGACAAGGATGATTTTATTGCTACTTTTGCATCACAAAAGTTTATTAAAGTGTGCTCTCTGGATTACACAATACTGATTTGAGTAAAAACTTTGCCAATTCAGACTAGGTTTCCCCAATTAGTCCAAATTAGTGAAGTTTTACTGTATATTATATATAATATATTAATATATTATAGTATTACAAATTAAGCTGTATGGTAAATTGACAATGCCACATGTTTATTTTTCTCGCAATCTTAGCTTCATTGCTACACTTCTTACATCTTTAATTAGCTTTTCCTATGTTATTGTGTACTTTATATGAATTGTTGAAAGGAAATATAAGGAGAGATGATTGAATGATATCATGATTTAAAACAAGAAATTCCTTTTCTTTTGGAACCTGATCTCTTCTTGTCATAATTTACATTTAAAAAAAAAATGGAATTTGTTCAAAGTGAGAAAGATTTCAGCGAGGGATCTTAATTTATTCTTCCAATTTCATGTAAAAAAACTAACAGAACTTTTTATTGTATGGGTTAAAATTTTTATTTCTTTATATTTTATATGGTTATAAGTAGAAATCTTTAAGTGAAGTTCACTTTTCCTATCATATAAATATTGCTTTTCTTACTTGTTATGTATTAATTAAAATAAAATTCAAATTAAAAATTAAGGTGCATTTTAAAAATGTTTATTCTACAATAATCTTATTTTAGCATTCACAAAATAATAAATATTTATTTATTTAGATACATTAAATCTACTAATATCATTTAACAAAAAGAAAATCTTACCTTGTTTCCGAGATAAGTAAAAGGTGCCGAAAAATAAAATAAAGTTCCCGTTGGAAGATCATCTAATCTCGCCGTTACACTAAATGATCTTTCTTCAATTTCAACATCTGTATCTTCCATAATCAAATGATTATTACCTCTTACAACGGCACTTTTCCAATTTCTGTAATCACTTATCTAAAATATAGATTATTTAAATCATTTCAATGTTTTTAACATACATTTTGATTTACTCATAATATACCTGAGTAAATAGGAAATATGAACTATAGCATCTGTCGGTAGTTCCAAAACAGAAGCATTTGCTACATCCTGCTGGATTGTTTTCTTCTAGATAAAATGTTCCCGGTCTACACTGATCACAGAAATCTCCAAATACATTTTCCTGAAATAATTTATAAATTAATTTGATTTCATTTACAATTTTATGAAGTAATATTTCTTATACATAAGTAAGTTGTTTCAACTACCAAATTCAGAATGTTAATAATAACACAGACAATAATTACACAAACATTTATGTTATTTTGTGAAAATATTGATAATATAACTGTCAGTATTATACCCTTCCTACAATTGAACTTCAAATATCATAAAAACATCTAGCAAAGAAATATAACATGGCTAAAAAAATTAGTTGCATTAATTATCTCATCTTTTTTACTATAATTGGCTTTATTTGAACAATCATCTAGTAAAGTCTTATCACCTAACAAAATTGTACTGAATGTTATATAATTTTTAATATCTTTAAATTATGATTGCTAAATGATAATCTATAGAAACTAAGAAAAATTTTATTCATCAAAAATCATAGATAACCACTTATTTTGTCAAAAGTAATCATGTAATGAAAAGCGTGACAACTTGTTTCATTGCTTATCATCAATTTCGCTGAAAGGCACTAGCACAGGGTTACTGGGTATACCTCCTTTGATTTCCACAGTGGTTAATAAAATTTATAGAAACTAATTAAAATTTAATTGTGAGATTAGTAAATAATATAAACCAGCATTTCTCAAGCTTTTCTGGCCCGCAGACCGGTGGTGTTTTTTCAAAAAACTTTACTATATATTAAAGAATTACTACAGAAGTAAATTGTAAAATTATTATTATCATTTACTTATTATCATCATTTGTACATCATAAAATTTTTATTTATTAAATTATCATTATTTTTTTTAAAAAGAAAATTTTTAATGCAGAGCGGTAAAAATTCTCCATGGACCAGCGGTTGAGAAACACTGATATAAACAACACCTTAATATTTCCAGCAATAAATTATTTAATAAAATAATAACGTTTTTGACTATTTTTAATAGCCTTCTTCAGTTAATCAAACTCAAAAACAAAAGAATGCTAAAATAGAATGCAAGCAATACAAAAACTTTAAAAATTCAAATTCCAACGTAAAAAAAACGAAAACTTGCAAAGGTGATTTATACAGGAATAATGATAAACATAACCAAATTAATGCTGCCATAATAAAATATATGTCTATTACAAGATATTAATTACTACAAAAAATTAATTATGTGCTATGGTAAAATGATTTCCATGCAGTGGATAAACCATCTGCATCCCTACGGTTAAAACATCCCGTGCCAATGTGGGTCTTGTAGATTTCCAACTTTTCCAGATGTTTCAGCACTTGTTTGTTGCTCGTGGCCCTAATGATGGATGCTTTGGCCCAATGAACACCGACATCCTGATGCTTAGCAAAATCCGCAAGGACAGTACTATCTATGTTCTTAGTGATGGAATATTTATGCTCTTTAAGCCTCTGCTTTAATTGTCACATAGTTGCACCAACATATACAAAATACAAGTTACAGCGATGATCCTTTAAAGGTATAGAATACATCCCTGTACTAGTATTTCGGTTTTCTTTCTTCTTATCATTTCTTAATATTCTATATATCATAGGATTATGCTGATAAATCATTCTTATGTTATTCTTGTTTGAAATTTTTTTAATCATTGTGTGGAGGAAAGGAATATAACTATAGATTATCATTTACAGCTAAAATTTTATATATAAGTCAAAACAATTGGCATATTTATAATATTAGTTTTTATGTAATTATATCAGCTATTATATCGCGATTATTTTAAATTAATTACCAACTAATTTAATTAGTATAATAGCCAGATATAATCCAGTAGTTGTTTGCTTATTACATTGGATTTGTAGATGTTGGTTTATGTGTATTAGTTTTTAACTGGAATTCTGCATGAAAAGATTTCTTCTAATGAATAATTTTATCAATTGTTGTTGTTGTCGAAACCATGTTGTTATTTATGTTTGTATACTGGTACAATGAAGTGACCTTCTTTATCAACACTTCGCAAGTTTTCACTTCATTGTACCAGTATACAAACAAAAATTTTATCAATATTTAAAAAAAAAAATATTAGTCCGAACAATAATTTTGGATTATTATTCTAAAATCATTGTTTACTGTTTACATTTTTGTTCTTCATATCACTTGAAACTTTTGAATTTATATTAATGGATATTAATTCTTTTCTTTGCTGTGTTCAATCTTTCGTAAATTTTTAAAGGAAGATATTTACTTTTTTATGAATAAATAAAAATAGATAAATTAGAAAAACAATAAAACAAAAATAAGATAAATTTTTAGAAAATGATTTTACCTTACAGTGACATCTTGAGTTATCTTGGTCACAGATTTCTTCCGTAGTTCCTCGTAAATCACAACTGCACAGATGACACAAGGGAAATGCCCAATAACCTGATTTGCATCTGTCGCATGCTCTTCCAACAATATTAGATTTACATCTAAAAAACATGATTTGTTATGAAATATAAAACAAAAAGTTCTTGAAAATTTTTTAAAAGATTGACATTTCTATTAAAGCAATATGTTCTGTCGTTACTTACTCACACTGACCACTATCGAGATCGCATTGAAGATTGCCTCTATCCACTCCGAGAGGATTACAGCTACATTCCTGAATGAATGTTTGTAACAAGATTTAATATTAAAATAACAAATAAATAATGATAATTATTTAAATTTATTTACATTTAAATATTAATGTCTAATGTACAATATATAATCTTAATTAGTCCATTTTAGTATATTAATTGATATGTTTGATCACAATAAAGTCAATATAAATATTGCTTAAAATATACATCATCTACATATCCTTCAGTATTATACAGTAAATTCATATTACAACATTCTGTTTAGTGTTTATGGCAACAAAATGCTACCTCATTAATAAAATAATGAACAAAATGATTAGATAAATGTAGTTATCTTATACATATTTGTAATATTAAGTCAATTATGATAAAATTATTAAGACAATTAAAATAACATTTAACAATTGTATGTATTGTTTTACTGTAAGGAAAATATTCTCCTTAACATTTAGAAGAATCAACAAAAAACTTAAATTGTTACTAATTTTCATTATGAATGGCTTATAACAAATTTTATCTTTGGTTAATCTAAACAATAAAATTATTATTCTTAAATGTAAATCAAGCAATTTNCTTTTACTAGATATTAAAGAATTACTACAGAAGTAAATTGTAAAATTATTATCATCATTTACTTATTATCATCATTTATACATCATAAAATTTTTATTTATTAAATTATCATTATTTTTTTTAAAAAGAAAATTTTTAATGCAGAGCGGTAAAAATTCTCCATGGACCAGCGGTTGAGAAACACTGATATAAACAACACCTTAATATTTCCAGCAATAAATTATTTAATAAAATAAAAACGTTTTTGACTATTTTTAATAGCCTTCTTCAGTTAATCAAACTCAAAAACAAAAGAATGCTAAAATAGAATGCAAGCAATACAAAAACTTTAAAAATTCAAATTCCAACGTAAAAAAAACGAAAACTTGCAAAGGTGATTTATACAGGAATAATGATAAACATAACCAAATTAATGCTGCCATAATAAAATATATGTCTATTACAAGATATTAATTACTACAAAAAATTAATTATGTGCTATGGTAAAATGATTTCCATGCAGTGGATAAACCATCTGCATCCCTACGGTTAAAACATCCCGTGCCAATGTGGGTCTTGTAGATTTCCAACTTTTCCAGATGTTTCAGCACTTGTTTGTTGCTCGTGGCCCTAATGATGGATGCTTTGGCCCAATGAACACCGACATCCTGATGCTTAGCAAAATCCGCAAGGACAGTACTATCTATGTTCTTAGTGATGGAATATTTATGCTCTTTAAGCCTCTGCTTTAATTGTCACATAGTTGCACCAACATATACAAAATACAAGTTACAGCGATGATCCTTTAAAGGTATAGAATACATCCCTGTACTAGTATTTCGGTTTTCTTCCTTCTTATCATTTCTTAATATTCTATATATCATAGGATTATGCTGATAAATCATTCTTATGTTATTCTTGTTTGAAATTTTTTTAATCATTGTGTGGAGGAAAGGAATATAACTATAGATTATCATTTACAGCTAAAATTTTATATATAAGTCAAAACAATTGGCATATTTATAATATTAGTTTTTATGTAATTATATCAGCTATTATATCGCGATTATTTTAAATTAATTACCAACTAATTTAATTAGTATAATAGCCAGATATAATCCAGTAGTTGTTTGCTTATTACATTGGATTTGTAGATGTTGGTTTATGTGTATTAGTTTTTAACTGGAATTCTGCATGAAAAGATTTCTTCTAATGAATAATTTTATCAATTGTTGTTGTTGTCGAAACCATGTTGTTATTTATGTTTGTATACTGGTACAATGAAGTGACCTTCTTTATCAACACTTCGCAAGTTTTCACTTCATTGTACCAGTATACAAACAAAAATTTTATCAATATTTAAAAAAAAAAATATTAGTCCGAACAATAATTTTGGATTATTATTCTAAAATCATTGTTTACTGTTTACATTTTTGTTCTTCATATCACTTGAAACTTTTGAATTTATATTAATGGATATTAATTCTTTTCTTTGCTGTGTTCAATCTTTCGTAAATTTTTAAAGGAAGATATTTACTTTTTTATGAATAAATAAAAATAGATAAATTAGAAAAACAATAAAACAAAAATAAGATAAATTTTTAGAAAATGATTTTACCTTACAGTGACATCTTGAGTTATCTTGGTCACAGATTTCTTCCGTAGTTCCTCGTAAATCACAACTGCACAGATGACACAAGGGAAATGCCCAATAACCTGATTTGCATCTGTCGCATGCTCTTCCAACAATATTAGATTTACATCTAAAAAACATGATTTGTTACGAAATATAAAACAAAAAGTTCTTGAAAATTTTTTAAAAGATTGACATTTCTATTAAAGCAATATGTTCTGTCGTTACTTACTCACACTGACCACTATCGAGATCGCATTGAAGATTGCCTCTATCCACTCCGAGAGGATTACAGCTACATTCCTGAATGAATGTTTGTAACAAGATTTAATATTAAAATAACAAATAAATAATGATAATTATTTAAATTTATTTACATTTAAATATTAATGTCTAATGTACAATATATAATCTTAATTAGTCCATTTTAGTATATTAATTGATATGTTTGATCACAATAAAGTCAATATAAATATTGCTTAAAATATACATCATCTACATATCCTTCAGTATTATACAGTAAATTCATATTACAACATTCTGTTTAGTGTTTATGGCAACAAAATGCTACCTCATTAATAAAATAATGAACAAAATGATTAGATAAATGTAGTTATCTTATACATATTTGTAATATTAAGTCAATTATGATAAAATTATTAAGACAATTAAAATAACATTTAACAATTGTATGTATTGTTTTACTGTAAGGAAAATATTCTCCTTAACATTTAGAAGAATCAACAAAAAACTTAAATTGTTACTAATTTTCATTATGAATGGCTTATAACAAATTTTATCTTTGGTTAATCTAAACAATAAAATTATTATTCTTAAATGTAAATCAAGCAATTTTTATATTGTAAAAGAGATATTGTTTAAGTTGTAATTCCTTGTCTATTAATGTCTGGATGGATGGATGGGATGGGAGAAGCAGCGCCCCTTCCGAATGAGGATTTAATGTAATAGCAAAATTTACAAAGTGTGAGGATTGGAAAGCAGTTGTGGGGATATTATGTGGCACCCTGTTGTATCTATGGTGTACTGAAAATAGTAGATCAGAAGATCTATATATTTCTAGATCTAAAAAGGAGATTCTGGTATTTTGTTCTTCCTCCACTGTAAAGTTGATCGAAGGATATATAGAAGCTAACATTTGAATAAAATCATCTAATTCATCTACGGAGCCATTCCATGCAAGCAATATGTCATCTACATATTGTAAATACATGATTGGATAGTGGATAGCCAAAGGGGCATTGAAAATACAATACTCTATAATCCTCATGATGAGCTCTGCCAAAATGGGTGAGGGGGGAATCCATTGGCACTCCATGGATCTGTTTGTATATTTTGCCATTAAATTGAAAGTAATTGTTTTCTGTGATGAGAAAAGAGCCTTACGCAAATGTAACACATAGTGTTGCTTGCCCAAGATTGTTCTTTGAAGCAAAGACACACAAACCTGCATGGCCATTAAGACCATTGGTTAAGAAACGCTCCCAACCCACATACTACCTAGAGACAGCTCTAGAAAAATAAATTAAGCTTTAGTTTCTCCCTCCACCTTTGCAACCACAGCTGCAATGGATGCTAAATATAACATCTTTGCTAAATTAAAGAACCTTCCCGCTTGTATCGATTGTATAAAATTGATGTAATTTCTTTATATCCATTGGTGCCACATTTTGAAGCCATCATGCTTGTAAATGCACTGCTATTTAACTCTGGATACCCAGTATCACATGTGTTACATTTGCGTAAGGCTCTTTTCTCATCACAGAAAACAATTACTTTCAACTTAATGGCAAAATATACAAACAGATCCATGGAGTGCCAATGGGTTCCCCCTCACCCATTTTGGCAGATCTCATCATGAGGATTATAGAGTATTGTATTTTCAATGCCCCTTTGGCTATCCACTATCCAATCATGTATTTACAATATGTAGATGACATATTGCTTGCATGGAATGGCTCCGTAGATGAATTAGATGATTTTATTCAAATGTTAGCTTCTATATATCCTTCGATCAACTTTACAGTGGAGGAAGAACAAAATACCAGAATCTCCTTTTTAGATCTAGAAATATATAGATCTTCTGATCTACTATTTTCAGTACACCATAGATACAACAGGGTGCCACATAATATCCCCACAACTGCTTTCCAACCCTCACACTTTGTAAATTCCACTATTACATCTCTCATTCGGAAGAGGCACTTCTCCCATCCACCCAGACATTAATGGACAAGGAATTACAACTTATTAATAGGGTGGTGCACAATACTAAATATTGTTTAAAATTACATTATGTATTAAGAGTTTAACCTTACTGTTTTGGATAGTCCATTCAAACCTTTGTTTTGATTTATTATTTCCTTTAAAAAGTCTGATCTAATACATTTTTTGACCATTATCTAATACATAGAATGATTCAAAAGTCTGTATAAGTAGACAAAGAATTCACATTAAATATCTATTTGTAAATCACAGAAAATAGTCTATGGTTGTTATTTAATTGAGGGCATTTATAAATGCATTGTTTATCTTGTAGCAAATACAGTACATGTTAACATAACATCTCTTATGTGTGCAAGAGCATCTCATCGTAATATTTGTTTTGTATAAAAAGTTTTGAATCACTTTATATTATACTTACATAAATTACCCAAAACCTTAAGCAACACTAGCTAATTAAACTAACAGATGAGTTTATATTTTTTATTAGTTTTATTAAGAAATATATATATACTCATCACCTTACATTTTGTAAGTACCCCAAGAGTCAGGAACAGGAACAAAATATAACCATGAAGGATATGGTTAAAATACTTCTAATGAATAAGTTAATACAAAAGAAAGACATATGAATTTCAGCCTCCTGAGCAGCTTGGGGAATATATTTTTCCTGAAATATAACCACCTCAAATATACTATCTTCTGCTTTTTCTTGTTGCAGTTCATCTCTTTCTCTGTAGGGTCTCTTCAACATTTCAACTACAGAATCTGCCTTTTCTTTGTTTCTACCTCTTTTTATATCCTTCTTACCTCTCCACCCCTACACCATTTTCCCTACTTCCAATCCAATGTAACTTCATCTGTACCATAGAAATAGCTAGGTCAATCCCAAAGAGTTCATCTCCAGCAAAATCCCATAATGGAAAATGAAACAAAGGGATGATAGAAAACAAGAAGTATGGAAAGTAACCAGAGAAAAGAAATTTTACAATATCCTATATTAAAAGCAACTGGCTTGTATGTTACAGTTTAATCTCTAAAAACTGTATTTATGACTAACATTCCACAAACCTCATTACAATAAGTTTGATTGATAACATACAGACATTCTATCTTTTTAAAAAAGAAAATAAATTCCCAAAAGTAATTGATAACTCAATTATGTGTTTTTCATTTTAATTATAATGACTTATGTCATTCCCTTACTATAACCAGATCAAGGGTTTTATATGTTTATATGTTGAGAAGCATTATATAAAAAGTGTCTATTCAGAGATTAGTATATGTTCAGGCATCCTTTATAAACAAACTTTCCTAACCATATGTGTGTAATAACATGATTTCTATCAATAATACAGTCTTCCAAATAAAATGTTAATACAGTCTTCCAAAATTAATTCTATTATTTTTAATTACTATAATTGTGTTAATTATTACTTTAGAAGTATTCATTGTACATCAATTAATCAAGTAACTTTCCAAGTTTTATCTCCCATTTTCATTCAAACATCTTGTTTTATACTTCCTTTAGGAAGCCCCATAAATGAAAATGGCAACTCCACAATGGAGAAAGTGTTTTGTGTCCCACAGTTCATAAAGCCAGAATAACTCATCATTGTGTAATGTGAGTAATTTACACAAACTATTGAATAAAGCTTTCCAAAGTTTTAATGCACATTACAACACTCTCAGATAATAATTAACATAATTACAATAATTTGAAATGGTAGCAATTTTTGGAAGGCCCTATATAATAACAATAACTTTTCATGTTATTTAATATTTTGATTATCATATATTATACCAGATTTTAAAACAAAAATTAATGTTTACTTTATATAATTAAATGCCAGTGTTTTTCAACCTTTTTCTTATTGTGGACTGGTAAAATTAGGGATAATTTTATGTGAACCAGCAATTAAATGCTTGTAATAAACAAGCACAATTATGAATTATGCTTGTTTATTACATTTATATGTCTATCTAGAGTTACATAACAAAGTATATACAGTAACTCTAGATTACTATTTAAATATCGCCCATAATCAACTGTTCCAGCATAGATACCTGTACAGTCATATATTTTTCTGCAGACTGGTGAACTTCTTTCATTAATTGGCTCTGGTCCATGAAATGGCAGTTGAAAAACACTGCTATAAACTGTTATTTTTGATAAATTGTATTTTTGAAGTAAAGTTAAATTTTTTATTATGTAACATATATTTACTGTCATGTTTATCTTTCTTCCCAATCCCTTATTGTCCATATAACCTATGTTTTTCAATTGCAATTTTACTGACCATGCCAATTTTTTTTTTTGAACATAAAAGCTTGTGTTGGTGAGGGATGACTATATTCATCAAAAATAAAAAAATGGATATAAAGTTGGTTTTTGTTAACTTATGTTATAGGTGATATTTGTTCCTAAACATTACTTTGCAAAAATAACTTGTTTGCACATAAATTTAAATGCAATTGCAAAATTTTTCTTAATTGGTCCTAATTAGGCAAATATTTACATTTCATTCTACACAATACACAATAATTTAAAATTACACAATAATACACAAAATTAAAGTATTTGTGTATTATCTTACCTCGCAACCAATAATTGCATCAAATCCATAGGTGTGAGGTATGCACATGTCACATTTTTCTCCCGTTACTCTCGGAGGGCATATGCACTGGCCGGTGGTCGGATGACAGATGGCAGTCGAAGGACAATTACACGGTTTGCAATTGGGAAAACCGAAAAATCCCGTCTGACAACGAGAACAAGTTCGGCCTATGACATTGGGTCTACAGTTACACTGTCCACCAAACTCGTTACATTCGTAACTGTACGAGCCGTCCGTATCGCATTTGCATTGCAATGCACCATTATTGTATTCTGACGTAAGAGAAAATGTTGACTCTCTACAATATTCTGTAAATAAAAAGTAATTTTTGAATCTTATGTTAAATAAACAATTTTTATAAAAATATTTATAGAGTTTGTTTTTATCATATTGATACTAAAACAAATTTATATATTAGTTCCTAATAAACTTATAGAGTAGTTCAGTTTTCTCAACTTTGAATGTTGGCATTTATTTCTTAATTCAATGGTGTCCCAGGCCAAATCCTGCCAATGACACGTGCTAATCTGGCCCACAAACATATTTCACACATCAATGATAGAAATACAGTAAGTCTACTTTAAGTATATATGAAATATATGAAACATTTGTGCATCTATCTACAACTTATGATATTTGGTCCACCAATTGAAAAGTTTGGGCATCACTGTCTTAATTGATCAGTTTATATCATAATTTAATCAACTAAATACAAAATTTAGAAGTTCACATTTGTGGAAGAATGATTTTTGTACTATCTTTCCTGTCAGATAACATATTAATTAGTTAAATATTATATTTAACAATACTATTATAATCTAAAGTTAATTTTTGATTAATGCAATTATCTTAAGCATGACTTGGGAATCAAAATTGAATCCAAAATAAACAAATAATGCACTGATTAAAATTTTCTTTTTCTTACTAGTTAAAATTACTTTTAGTTACACCAATTTCTGCTTTATTGGACTAATTACAATTTATAATAAAACTAATACAATATTAATCTCCAGTCTATTTTTTAGTAATATTAATGTCATAAATTATTAAGCTTCATTCATATCTACAGGCACGTAGCGTGGCCAGCACGTAACGTGGCAGACACGGCACAGACAATAGTTTTCACATCTACAACCCAGCATGCACAGACGCCTTCAGGCATAGTAGGGAGTGCACGCGCGAACCATGTTCCGAAAATTTTCGATAGAAGAACTAGCCGTGATGGCAATTTTACTAGAAGAAGAAGAATCAGGTTGTGTAGAAAAGCAACTAAAAAAAAGAAGGTTTGCTGTTCATCCCATGAATGTAAAACGAAAGAAAGAAGGAGAATTCTACACATTATTCAAGGAGCTTGTGGACGANAACTTGAGTCGTTTCTAGAAGTTGTTCGACAACCGAAACAAATTTTTCCGTAAGAAACTATAAAATGGATTAATTCGTTCCCGATTCCCAAAACAAAGCTTTTTAAAAATCTTTTTAGCTGTATTTAAAGCATAAAAATGCCTATAAATGCAATATAATAATACATATAATAGATAATATGTATATATTATCTATTATATGTATTATTATATTGTAATATATATTAAAAGCAAAATGTTTTGTCACCGCCAATTGAAACTGAAACTAACACTTTACATATAGTGCCATAAATAGAGACTTGGCTCTGCCTGGATGAAATATAACCAAATCAATCAAGACAGACAACAAATACTTTATCCACATTTTCCAAAATATTGTGTTTCAATTGCTTTGATTAAAATTAAAAATTAATTAATTAATTTCGATTTTATTTTCAGTTTTGATATAAAAACCAGAATTTTAATTATTATTTTATTATTTTTAATTAACTAGCTACCTATTATTAATAAATATTACATTAATCATTAATAGTATAATATATAATATATTAATACATTTTTGTTATTTAATTTGAGTTAAGTATGTTTTAATACAAATTATTGGTTATCATTTAGATTACGTGAATGTAATCTTAAGTCATCACATTTCCTCTCTTGCTAACATATATTGCCACAAATTTCACTTGCTTGCAATGTATATACATGATGATGAAATGTTTTAAAACTCTTTCCACCTTGTGCTTTTCCTTTTAGTATGCCATGCCACGTTTTACTGTGTACCACCATACTTTGTGTACTTTTTCACTTACTAAATAATTATAATAGTCAAATGATTTGTAGTTTTTAAACAATTTCTTTGTATAATAACAGATTCTGTCCACAAAGTAATCATGAAAGTTGAGCTATTTTTGTGGTATCACTGCTAAAGAGATTATGTAGTTCAATGTCTAACAGATTAGGCACTCCAGGTCAAATTGCTTAAGCTTTCCTTTACATCCAACTTTAGCCTCATTATCCAAAGTAAAATAATAACTCATAATTATTTATTTTATTTTATAATTGTTTTTGGTTTTTAAAATATTAACGATTTCAACATGTTAAATGAGCAAGGTTGAACATATCAGAACCATACATGCACATAGCTAGCCGGAAATGACAAAAGTTCCATCACTTCCATGATGCTTTTGTTGGAATCAACGATTGAAATTATTGTCAAATGTTATACGACATTGTTATGTACAACACATTGTGTCACGATGTTTTATAAACGTTCTTTCGTTACGTAATGAAAGGTTGGTGGCACTGTTGACCCCTCGGGGAGCTGTTAGAGACAGTGACCTCGTTTCACTCTTCCCTTTTCAGTGCTGACCTTCCGTGAGTCAAGACAGTGTAAGCTTTGATTCTTTGTTATATAACCAGTTACACAAGTCTAACTAGTTTTTACTAATCTCTCCAACAAGCAACATCTAGTCTAACAGCTTTGTACTTTGTTGTTTTTCATAGGTGAATAGGGCTGATCATAACATATTACTACACTGTATATTCACCTTTCTATTTTCCACAGCATCTGGAAAAAAATCTGCTAACTCAGACTTTCATAAATTAGACCTTTGTCAGTACTAGTCCAAATTAGCAGGGTTTATTGCAATGTCATGAACATTTATTCTATTAGTTTAATATTATAAATCTTATATATATGTAATTGTAAATAGACTTACTGTGAGTAATTCAACAACTGTACATTTCAATTGATTTAAGACTTGACAGTAAAAATACAGATAAACATTTTTTAAACTATGTTTTTAACTATAATTTATGCTTTTCAGCTAATAAATCAGATTGGTTTATGTGCATCTATTTTGCACACACACAAAACATACTGAAGACATTTGTCATAAAATAAAATGAAAGTTAATTTTGATGATAGAATTATGATAAAAATATTAAATTTTTGGTATACCTGAAGCATCTGGTGTTATATAAAAATTATTCTGACCACAGTTAGTAATAAACTTTCCAGCTTTATCTTGAGGAAGAGGATGAAGCAAACTCTCATCATATTGAGAACTTGGAATAGCTAAAACATAATCCTATAAAAGAATTATAATTAAATAAAATTAACTATTAATTATAATAAATTTGAATATAAGTTAATATAAATTATATACAATAAATTATATTGTGAAGACACCTCTACATGATAAAATTTTCTACATTATTATGTATTATGTGCTTTTCTTAATAAGAAATATGATTATTTTTAAAGATTCAGATATGTCAATTCGTATCAATCTTAAATATTCTGTTTTTAGAAACATGATGATTTTTAAACACATTTTTTTGTGCACTCTTTAATTTTTATATATGAGAAATTATAATTTTTAACATTTCTATAAATATAGAATCAGTTCTAAAATATATCCAGATTATGCTTTTCATTCATTCTTGGATTGTAAACATACTTTAGTCTTTTGTCTAAGTAAAGACCAATACAAAGAAATATTACAATATAAAATAAACAGTACTACATAACAGCATTGTTTTTAGATATTTGCATGATTGTATGGAAGGATCAGAATGAAGTATGCTGTTGTGACCTATCAAGATAATTAGTTTTTCCTCTTTTTCTCATTCTAGAAGTTTCTTTTTTAGTTTATGTATGTATCTACTAGAGTGCACCCTTTGGCAGAATAAGTTACTACTAATGTAGCCAAGAGATAATTTCCAGTTCTCACTAGTATATAATGATCAAATATGTGCCAAAAAAATTACTTTTTGTACCATCAAATACGGATTTTTGTGTTAGTGATGAAAACATTGTGATGCAGAGTTTGATACATTGATAACACTATTGAAAAAAATCCAGCAAAAGTTAAAATTGTGTGTGGCACCTTCTGTTATAAAATTTTAATTAAAAACTGTTTATATTATTAATTATTACAAAATGGCAAAAAAGTTAATTTTGAGGGTAGAGTTGAGTTTTATAAAAATAAAAAAAAAAAAACTGTAAATGCTAATTACAAATAAAAATCTTCCTTAAGTCTGACCTCACTCTAGATATGACACATGATCCTAGTGTTGCCACCTTTAAAAATTGCTGACCCGAACAATAGGTTTGTTCCAACACAAGTCCCTGACTGGTTTGAATTTGAAACCATATGAGGCATGCACAATGTCATTTTACAGCCAAGAACTGAATAATGCACATGCCAGTTTTAAACCAGTTAGGGATTTGTGTGTTGGAACAGACCTAGGGTATGTTCGTGAAGTCTAATGAGTTAAATGAGAATGACATCATTGTTATTCTTACTTCGTTAAACTTTTTGATTGATTTGTTTATAACAAAAATGGCCATTTCTAAAATTGAAGATATGAATGTTGGTAATGCAGCCTTACACAAAATATTTTTCTTAGATTGCTTCGAGTGGGCAG
This sequence comes from Centruroides sculpturatus, assembly GCF_000671375.1. NCBI lineage: Eukaryota > Metazoa > Arthropoda > Arachnida > Scorpiones > Buthidae > Centruroides > Centruroides sculpturatus. The sequence goes on from NW_019385208.1 coordinate 299,192, forward strand.
TTATTTCTATCATTTCACCTTTTAATCCATAATTTAAACCCTCAAGTAGATTTAAAAACATCAATATCACCAGGCACCATTTTCTTAACGAAGTAAATAACTCTTTCCTTCATGAACTTCATTAAAGTGTCATTCAAAATGTCATCACTGCAGAGCATGCACACTGAGTGAGACTACTACTTTTTTGACTGACTAACTCATTTTACGAATGTACCCCTAATATTTACCAGAGATATTTGCAAATTAGAATTTTAAAAGTACATTTTCTGTCACTCTTAGCCTAGGGATAAGATAAGGATAAGTTTGGGAGGGTGTGTGAAGTTAAAGTATATAACCATTAAAATAAAATAGTTGCAAATATTTTTATAAATTTATTTTGTTTTATCATAATTTCTATGAAAATTATTAATCAATCCAGACCATGAATTTAAAAACCGGCTTGTCTGGGTGAAAACTGGCCTGGTGGCAACACTATATGATCCCTCTCTATATCCCAAATCCCTTGACCTTTAACCACCAAAATGTAACAACATAAATCCTCCTAATAACAAACCTTCCTGCAAAATTTCAGACATTTTCAATAAAAACACAGGAGTTATTAAGCTTCAAAGTGGATGAACAAAATTGTGCTCCACATACACACTGGAAACATGCATACATAAAGAAAATATCCCACTTTTTTTTTGCATTCCTCAATGTTTCAATGTCCTCCGAGTCCAAAAATGTAGAAATCTCAAAGGGTTATTTTTTGACTGATCACCATACATTCTTTCTGTTTTATATAACAGTTGGAAAAGTGAAAAGGCAAGTTCAAAAAGTCAGCAAGGGCTCTCATACAACTTTCCCAGCACTCAAAATTTATAAAATTATGTGTGTGCCATCAGTTATGAGATCTTATGAAAAAATAATTTTTATATTTTTAAATATTGTAATAAAGGCAAAAGGCTTATTTTTGGAGTAGGAGTGCATTTTCAAAGAAATTGTAAATGTTAATAATAAGTAAAACTTTCATTAAGTCTGGTCCATATGACCTTCCTCTAGCTTCCCATTCCCTTGACCTTTAATTATCAAAACTTAAGAACATCAATACCCCATATATAGAAATAATCCTATCTGGTTTCAAAATATTTGGTTCATCCAGTTCTGATTTACAATGCAAAATAGCTATGCCTATGCATATGAATGAACATGCCTGCACACATGCACAAAGAATTTTAAGGGTTGTTTTACATTTTTGGGCTTTTTCAAATATCAAAACACTAAGTAATGCAAAAACCTGGGAGAAATCAAAATTTGACTGATTGCCATACTTTCATTCTATTATAGTCTATAACAGCCAGGAAAGTAAAGAGGAAATAAGACTAAATAGACAATTGAAAAAAAATGACTGAACATTGAAACTTTCAGGTTGGTTATCTTTATCATAGGATAGAGCATTTTTCTGTTAAGCAGTTGAATTGCTTTTAACAGAAAGATAATTCTTTCTTTTATTCTTTCCTCCATTCCCAAAAGATCATTCTAGACCTGTTATGCAGGTTAAACTTATCAGCATATTCACAATTTTGTTTATATTTCTGTTGAGTTAAATTAAATCATTTGTAAAATTGATTTTTGAGTAGACAAACTGAAATAAATAAAGCTCAACTTTGGCATTGCTCTTTCATACTAATATCAGCTAATTAAGTGAAAAGTTACAGATATAAGTTATTGAGGACTAATTATGGAATATGTTTTCAAATCACCATACTGTAATTTGAACTGTTTGTGTGCATTAAATAATGTGTTTGTGTGGGTTTTGTTTTAAAATCATATGACTGTGAGTAATTTGGTATCAAAGCAGTATATATAAATTTTGTAATTATCTATAACCAATTATTTGAGTGACACGATGACTTCAAAATGCCTAACAGGGATCTTTTCAACAGTGCAGTTGATCTATTATCTATTATTAAAACTTTAAAATATCAATAAATAAAATCAGAAATTATATTTATCTTAAAATATTATATCTAGTGAATATAATTTATTGATTAAAATATTTTATAGAACAAATATGGGCAACTTGCAGTCCTTCATAACTTTTCCTTAAGTCCTTATACTATCAAAACCTTAAGTGTATTTCTATCATAAGTAATTTACAATAAGTTCATCCGTCCAGTGAACAAGAGTCTTAACACTATAAATGGCATCAAAACAGCTTCTCACAGTCCTTAAACTATGGAAAAGCTGCCCATGCCCGTTCTAGAAGAAAAGAGTTTCTAATTACAGAAGTTTACAAAAAGAAATTAAATTTTTTTTAAAATTTTATTTAATTACGATGAAATCTCACTTACCACCCATACACTCTTGTGATTTGGTTCTTTCAAAGTCAGTACAAAATTCTTTAATATTTGGAAAGACACATCGCTTGTAATTTTTTCTTTCACCACGGCTCGACAGCCTGAGCTGTCTGGACAGTGTTTAATGGGAAGAACTGCTTCATAAAATTGTCCATTTTGAATTATCACGTCCATTTCGAAACTTGGATGGTCTGGCTGCATTAAAGTACATAATTTTTAGTAAATAAATTATTAAATAATATATAATAAAAAATGCCAGATAATTTCTCTACCATTTAATTTGTCATCATTCATTATTTTTATGTACTTTCACAATATTTTATTTTTTATCTTAAAAAATGGCACCTTTCTTTCAGCAATAAAATCATAAGTAAAATTCAATTAAGATTTAAAAATCTCTAAATAATATTAAATGATCTCTTGGTGATCAAATGAAAGGCAAATTTGTAAGTAGTAGTGCAAAAACTTTGATGACTCTAAGTCAATGATACAACAAGTACAGCTGATCCAGTCAATGTCATCAGTCTGACCCATAGCATTGCGAAACTCTTACGCACTACTTTTCGTTAGTTCTTTGTCTGGTACATTATTTTTTTTTGTATTATACATAATGGATCACACTTTTATTAATTATATTATTTGATGATTTGAGTTTTAAAAGAATTCAACTTTTAAGTCAGAAACTATCAAAATTCAGTAAAGTCTAGAATTATGTCACAAATCTTCCATTTGTCAGAATAGAAACTGTTCCTTGATAAAATTATCAGACATCCATTCTTTAATTATTAGCAAAACATAAAAATTACCATATTTTGTGGCATATAAGATGCATCCCCTTTCAGCACAGAATATTTAGAAAAAGTACTTAGTAATTTACATGTAACCTATTGAAAGCCATTTGGGAAATTCACTAGCCTATGGGAGATTGAAACTTCACATATAATTTTTTGAGCCTTTTCTCAATAAAAGTTGTATTTCGTATCATATAAAATATGATATTTATATTTTTTACATATTAAAATTAGATGTATTATCAAGAACATTTCATCAGAATTAGTGAGAAAGGTTAAAACTTTTAGCAGATTTTACATAAATATTAGAATAAACATATTTTACACTGGTAAAATCTGTTTATGCTAATATTTATGTAATTATGTCTAGTTATAATTAATTTAAAATAATAATAATTAATAATTTAATCTACTTATTTTATTTAAGAACTATTAAATTATACAGCAAAAGTCAATGCAAAGTTATGCATGTAAAAATTAAAATGTAAAACTAGAAATCATTCAAAATGTCAATGTTCTAATTTTAAAAATAAGCTGAGGTTCTTCTTTTAATTATTCCCCCAATCATCTAAAACGGGTGTTTAACCTGCGGCCCAATAAACATGTACACAAAACTGACATTTTTTTTTATTATTTATTTATTTATTTATGTAAACGGTATAAACTCAAAAAAGAAGTTTCACAAAGCTGTAAACCTTTATACATATTTTATTTTTGAGTGGAAAAGAAATATTTTCAAATACTTAGAAATGTGTGAATGAGCAAGGTATACTAAATAAAGCTGGAGTTGGCTCTCAAAGGAGTATAGACTCAAATTCAGGGAAAGGAGAGAAAGGCCTAAAGATAAAAAGTAATAAGAAAGGTTAAATAGACCTTCTGTTATGCAAATATGGACCCTTAATTAATTTTCCAACCTTCCTTACTTCTTTATCTTTTGTCCTTTCTCTCCTTTCCCCTCATTTGGGTCTATAATCCTTTGAGTTTCAACTCCAGCTTTATTTAGTATTCCTTCCAGCATTGCAAGATTTGGCTACCTTTTTATTATTTTGATGTAAAAAATATCAGTTGTCACATTGGTTACTTTTTGGGCTACATCAGGGGTGTCCAACCTTTGTTTCTCTGGGCCACATTGGAAGAAGTCAAGGAGTTTTGGGCCACAAGTATAGTACATATAATATATACTTGTGGCCCAATATACAAGTATATTTAAGGATTAACATGTCTAAATTATAATAATAAGTATTAAAACTTTATTGAGAAAAAGGATATTTTAAAAAATTACATCTACAGACACTAGACACTTTCAATTTTTACTTAGAAATAGATAAATTCATTTATTATAAGAGACAAACGGAAATTTATTTGAAAAACACAAATATTTGTAATAGTTGGGTCTCTAATTAATAAAAAGCAACGAAACACCATTTTAAAGTGCATTTTTATTCAACTAATATAATTATAAATAATATGTAGCCCAAAAAGTGGCCAAAGCGCCAAATGATATTTTTTACGTCAAACAAAAAAAAGTAGCCACATTTGGCGCAATGTTGGAAAAAATACTAAATAAAGCTGTAGTTGTGAATCAAAGGATTATAGACCCAATACAGGGAAAGGAGAGAAAGGACAAAAGATAAAAAAGTGAGAAAGGCTGGAAAATTAAGAGTCAACAGAAGATCTATTTAACCTTTCTCACTACTACATCTTTTGTTTTTTCTTATCTTTCCCTCCTTTTCCCAAATTTGGGTCTATAATCCTTTGAGTCACAACTCCAGCTTTATTTAGTAATCCTTCCTCAGTCCCACATTTCCAAGTATTTGAAAATATTTCCTTTCCATTCAAAAATAAAATATGAATAAAGGTTTACGGCTTTGTGAAACTTCTTTTTTGAGTTTATGCCATTGAAATAGATAAATAATAAAAAAATTAAAACATTTTGTCGATTTTGTTTACACGTTTACTGGGCCGCATTGGAACTTGTCTTGGGCCGCATGCGGCCCGTGGGCTGCGGGTTGGACACCTCTAGGCTACATATTATTTATAAATATATTAGTTGAATAAAAATGCACTTTAAAATGGTGTTTCGCTGTTGTTTTATTAATTAGAGACTCAAATAAAACAAATATTTGTGTTTTTCAAATAAATTGTTTGTTTCTCTCCTTTATAATAAATGAATTTATCTATTTCTAAATAAAAATTAAAAGTGTCTGTAGAAGTAATTTTTAAAAATATTCTTTTTTGTGGTGAACTTTTAATACTTATTACTATAATCTAGACATGTTATTCCTTAAATATGCTTATATATTTAAGGATTGGGCCAAAATATACTTGTGGTCCAAAACTCCATGACTTCTTCTAATGTGGCCCAGAGAAACAAAAAGGTTGGACACCTCTGATCTAAAAAGAGTCAATTAAAATCATACCAATTATTTGTAAATAATTTTTAATTTTCTCTTATGTACACATTTTAATTATATTTAATTTAAATATTCACTCGAAACACTAATTTTCCAGAAATGGATCATCATATTTAATTTTTAGTCAACACGATTGTATCAAACGTAGCAATATATTGTATGGCATAGTTGAAAGTTTTGATTAGCAATAAAAACATAAAACATACGAGATTTTTTGTCACTTCATAGTATTTGTGAGATTTTTCAAGTTTAAAAATTAACTTTTTATTACTGTAAATTGAAGCATTTAACTAGTTTTTTTATTTCTAATGTTAAACAAAAAATAAAATAACTTTTACTAAATTAAACAAAAATGATAGATAAAGTATTGCATAAATTTTAGAAGTTTAGAATAATATAAATACTTGAAGAAACTTTAATATAAACATTACTTTTAATCTACAAACCATACTTCTCGTTATTTGGAACCATGTCTATATTCATTTCATACTTTTTAGAAAACACAATACTATTCAACATTCTTTGTTCAGAAAGTATCAGAGTAAAAAATTGAATAAAGGATGTTGAATTAGTCTAGTAACTTCAATTGAAACTCAATTTTGTTTTCTAAAAAGCATTTAAAGCATATTTCTTTTATATAAACAGTGAAGATGTATTTAAAAATAATTTGTTCAAAATATCTTGTTCAAGCTGATTAATTAATGATTTGATATCCTGAAAGTGAAAATAATTTTTTTTATATTTTTGTCTGTTTGTTATATTTGTTGTCAAAAAGATGAACATAATAAAGATGAAGCTAAACAATTTTATTTTTTAAGAGTAATTACTTATGTTTAAAGCTACATAACAAAAGGATCTGTAACTATTTTAATTAAAATTAGTTTAAATAATCAGTAATCAATTTGTTAGTGAATATATTTTATCATTTTGTTACCTCTAAATTTAAACTGTAAACTTTATTAATTTACCTGATAATAATGAACAACTAATACGTATTTTCCAGTATCCGGTACTGATCCTTGAATGTCAACCATGGCGTCAGAATAATTTAAATAGATTAATTTGGCATCTTTATCGAAGATTGTGACTGGCAGATCAGAAGCTATTCGCTCTTCATTAAATCCACTTTCAAACTCTATCTGAAATATTTAAATAGAACATGTTCAAATTCTTATATTATTAAATTTTGTGAGCTTATTAATGTTTGAAAATTATTTATTTAAAATTGTTTGTTACTTTGTGGAAAACTTATGTCATACATCAGGATTTTATCTATGCATTATAAATAAACAGTAAATTACTTTGTACTCATCTAAAATACACAAAATTAAACTAAGTTTATATCTCACATATACCTATATTTAATTTGCTGATTTATATTATTAGATCGTAAAAAGTTATTTATTAAAATAAAAGCAAATTTTAAGTATGATTAGCAAAAAATGTATAATAAACTATATAGTAAAAAAGTAATTAAGAATTGAAAAGTTAATTGATGTATATGAAAATATATATATTTAGATAAATGATAAGATAATTTATTATTATTTACTAAAAGATGCAAAATAAAATTAATGAGAATGAATTGTAGAAATGTTACAGATTTACTAAAAATTAAAAAAAAAAAAAAAAAAAAAGATCAAGTTATGCTTGTCATTGAATACTTTAAGAAAAATCATGAAGAATAACTGTTGCTGTTGAAATATCAGTTATAATTTATCTGAAAAGTAATTTCTTCATAGCAAGTTTCATATCTTTAAAATGAAATGCATTTCATATTCCAGCAAAATTTCTTCAACAATAGAAAGTGATAGAAATTATTACAAGAGTAGGAATGTATGATAATGCATTCAAACTATTCTTAATTATCATGAAGAAAAGCTGTTAAGATGATAAGAGTATTTCTTTCAGTTAACAGAACCCTGCTACCAAGACTAGCAAGAAACCAAATACTTAATTAAATGTTTATATGAGCTATCTTGAACTAGCTATCATCTTGAACAGTCAACTCTTGATTTTTATTATATGCATATCTTATGAACATAAATCAGTGGAATTCAGTGCACTTACATATTAGTGTATAGACTATACACTAGTATGTTCAGTATATAAATGTATTCCTAAATATACATTACTACTGCAGTAAAATTAATTACATATATTAAATATATTATTTAAAGTATAATTAAATATATTTTTAAAATATATTTAATTATACTTGTTCTAGTTGTGATGACAAATCAGCTTTGTAAATTTATTTTTTGATACACCTTTGAGTAAGCATTAATATATGCTAAACATTTAAAACACTACATCTGTTTATTTTATAGTAGTTCTTAATACTAATTTGTATCATTTTCTGTCACTATTATGTTAAATGTATAATTTAATAAAAATAACAACATGAAGAATTTATTGTTTTTAAATAAATTAAAATTAATATTATGGAAATGAAGAATATCTTACTTTTGTGGCATCTGGAACTGGAGGAAATTTTATTTCTAAGCATTTACCATCCTTCTTAATGCATTGAGATTGAGGAACAATAAAATCGGAATGCCACATATCATATGGTATTGCAGCGATGCTATCTATAATCACATTGGAATTATTTCCAATAGTTAATTGCAGATTAAGGGAATTAGAGTCAATGTCAAATATGGCAATCTGTCCATCAGCTTGCATTACGACTTCCCTACAAAGGAAAGAATAAGTGCATTCATACAAAACTGCAATTCCTTTATCCATTTTATTTGTCGTCGACAATTCAACCATGACGTTTGCAGTTTCGACATTTTCTGGAGTATAATAAATAATAACAAATACGTATTCTCCCGGTTTGCTTACACGCATATCCAAATGGAGAGATGTTTGATCACTATTTAACCATGCCATTTCTTCTGTTTCAAGCTCCTATAAATAATATATGAAAATGTAATTGTCAAAAATAAAATTTAATCCATAAAATGTTTAATTTTAAAAAATATTGCTATTTAACTCTACTTTGTAAAATATTCACTTAATGAAACATTTTAATTTAAGAATATATATTGTACAGTTTCAATAGAAAGTAACAAAAAGGTAAATAAAAAATTAAATTGAACTTTAAGCAAAATAAATAAATAAAAACAAATTAAAATGGCTAATATTAATTTAGCCATTTTAATTTACATTATATTTCATTTTTTGGCATAAAGTCAAGTGCAAAGAGAATTAGAACTACATCTAATTCTTTATTACTTTTCAGTAAATTTGTAACAAATTATTTTACTTAATAATTAATTTATCTTAAATATGTTAAATATAACTATGCTTGAAAAATGTATCAAATTTAGCCATTACTTCTATAATATATTCATCTTGATATAACTGGGTGCGAATTCTTTGATCATCGAATGCAACGTAACCCGCTTCTCCTCTCACAACGGACGATTCTTCGGGTATTAATGGATATCTAAAATGTCTGCAAGATTCATTCTCTTGACCGAGCTCACACGGAATATTTATAGCCTCTTGTAATAATGTAGCTTCGTAATATGCTTGAGGTAGAAGAACCATATAATCCTATTAAAACAAATTTTAAATTATTATATAAATATTTAAAATATTTTCAGCATTTATATTAATAGATACAAAATAGAGAAATAGTTTTTTTTTTAAATTTTATGGTTTAATCTGATTTTCTGGTGTAGAATTTCTAATTAAAATATACAAAAATAGTTGATAATCTTTAATTAATCATCATCTAATCCCTATTCCAAACAGTTGTATCTATTTTTTTTACAGAAAAATTAAGTTATCTACAACAGATAAAATGGTATTTATATATCCAATAATATAATAAACATACCAAAAATAAAGGATTTTCCACTCTAATGGATACTGTCCATCGACCGGGATTAAGAACGAAAGGGGCTGCCGTCAATCCCTGTTTTCCAGCGACTCTCATTAATCTTGGCTGAGTAGTTGCTTCAAATACCATATCACTACTCTGTTGAATATCTAAAATAAATAAAACATAAATAACTTTTAGAATTCTGATTAATATTTGTATCTGTCTGGATAAAAATTTTTGTGTATTTATTAAATTATTTGAATTTTTCATTATTCATAAAACATATAAAAGTTTCTTTATCTTTTAAAATTGAACTAGTAATGTTTATAAAATGTATTCTACATGAAAAACATTAAATATTTCACCATAATTAAAATAAAAACATTGATCAACATCTAAAATGTATATAGCTACACAAATTAAACTGAATGTGAATTTTTCTAATAGATAACTGATTTTTTCAATATATATATATATATAGAAAATAAATTAGCAATTTAAATGTTAATCCAACGATTTATTATATATATATATTAATAACTTTTCATTTCTTTAATATTTCACTTAAAATTAAACAAAATTACAAACTGAAACATAAGAATTTATTGTGCATTTGAAGAATCAAAACAAAAGGAATTAAACAGAATGAATTTTATAGTGAATAAATGTATACAACCTAATGTAATGTAAAATATGCATTTAAAAATAAGAGAAATTTTCAATAACAAATCCTTCATCTCCTATTAATTCAATACAACTGTGTAAATCAAATTGATTCATTTTGTTTCATACAATTTTGATTTCAAGTACTCAAACTATAAAATAAGAATTATTACATCTATATCACTTTTGTGTACATTGGTTCTTAATACTAATTTGTATCATTTTCTGTCACTATTATGTTAAATGTATAATTTAATAAAAATAACAACATGAAGAATTTATTGTTTTTAAATAAATTAAAATTAATATTATGGAAATGAAGAATATCTTACTTTTGTGGCATCTGGAACTGGAGGAAATTTTATTTCTAAGCATTTACCATCCTTCTTAATGCATTGAGATTGAGGAACAATAAAATCGGAATGCCACATATCATATGGTATTGCAGCGATGCTATCTATNATTTTGTTTCATACAATTTTGATTTCAAGTACTCAAACTATAAAATAAGAATTATTACATCTATATCACTTTTGTGTACATTGTTCAAATTATAGTTTATGTTTCTCTAGATTAATATAAATAAACTCACCTGAAAAGCCTTCAGGCGTAAATGTAATGGTACCCATAACATTTTCTCCACCAAAACTCATATAATGGAAAATAATTTGATATAAGCTTGATTTTTCAACATATATATCCAATAAAATCTCTCTCTAAACATGCAGAAAAAAATTACAAATAAGTAAAATATTTTTTAAACTTGAATGAAATAAATTTGTTTAATAACACAAAAATATATTTTATGTATTAAAGCTTAATCATCTACAAAATAAAATACCTAATCATTATGTGTTATTGGAAGGAATCCATTCCAGAAGCTTGAAAATTTTGAAAAAGAAAAAAGTTATTTGTTAGCTTAGATACAAACACTTTATTTAATAAAAAAGTATGAATTGTATAGCTTTAAACTCTGATGAGACACTGAACAAAGGAAAAGATTTAAGAGAACTAGTTAACTGGTAATTAAAAAATTCTAAATATTAGAAGTACCAAGAATTTGAGGTCAAATATAAAGAGATTATAATGAAATTTTAAATAAACTTAAAATTTTATGCATATGATATTCACTATTAAATTCATGATATATAAGACATAATATAGTATATAAATAAATATATGGACTGATTATTTTGAAAAGGTATAAGTTCATTTTTGGAAAAAATTGAGAAATCACATAATTTATGTATAATTTAGTGTGAACTTTTTATTTCTAAACAATTCACACTTAGTATTTTAAAATAAACATATGCTTTAGCCAATTGAAAATTTGTCAGTAAATGACATTGCATAATCATTGATTATGAAAATGGTGTAAGTTCATTTTCCACAGTCTAATTAAACACTTAGAGGCTATCATAAATTACATCATATTTTTCTTGAAATTTTTACTCTCTCTCCCCTATTGTCCTAGTTTGTCCAAGGTTTCATAACCCCCTTCGAACGTCCACAAAACTCGATCCCCCTTAAAACCTTTAACACTTTATGAATGATAGCTAGCATAAGTAGAAATGAAACATTCAAGAAGTTTTGAAATAAATATAATACACTGTATAAAATTTAATGAAATAAACAGATGTCCACTGATGTCAACCCCTCCCCCTTGTCCAACTTATTGTAATCCTTTCTCTCCCTTCCATTGTGGACATCATTTACTTCTTATAAGAGGAGTAAAACTATAAATTTTACCAACAAAAGCACAATTTAATGGAATGAAAATAGATGGAATGAAAAAAAATCCAGATAACAAGCCTAAATGAAAAGCAATATCTAATGTTAAGCTCGTAATAATGATAAACTTATCATAAAATAGTTTAACAGTAAGTAAATATTTTTAATGCTGAAAATAAACATCATTATTTTATTTCTTGTTATTATTTATAAATAAAATCAAAATAAAACACAATGTATTTCAAATGAAATTGAATTTTAGATAATTGAAATTTAATGACTTCTACGGTTCAATAATTATAAAACTGATGCAAGTCCATTTACAACCCCAAAAAATATATTTGTTAAGTTAAATTCACATATAAGTCATTTATGTAATCAACTTACTTCTAAATTCATAGAAACATTGCTGAACTTAGTACACTTTATTTATATTTTTGAATTGACTAAAATGAAAACCTTTAAACATCTTGAAAAAAGAAAAAAATGGACTTATACCACTTTCAAAATAAACAGTCCCTATAATATATAATCTAAACCAAAATGGTCCTGGAAAATTTGACAACAGAAGTTCTACATACATCTTTATGTTTCTTGGAATTAATGATTACAAAATTAAAATATCAGTCAATTCTGAAAAGCATTGAAGATGGCTTGCATCCTACAGTATCAAATATTTAACCAAGATTTAATTCTTTATGTAAAAATAAACAAGCACATCCATATCATTATTATGCAAATTTCCTTTTGTCTTTAATAAATGGTAATAAATAGTAAAATAATACATATAACATAAAAATGGTTTTGAAATAAACTTTGTGTATTTGTCTCTTTAATCCGATTTTCAGTTCGGTAGACTATCATATACAGGTTATGAACTTCTTTTATTGGTTTATCATATGCATTTCGGACTCAATTGTAATTTAAGTCCCTCTTCAGTACAAACTCAGATTCTGTTTTCTAAAAACCTCGATGTATAATTGGTAACGTTGGAAAAGATTAAAAATACAGCCATTTAAAAAACACTTCAACTACATATTTTTTAAATGGCTGTATTTTTAATCTTTTCCAATGTTACCAATTATACATCGAGGTTTTTAGAAAACAGAATCTGAGTTTGTACTGAAGAGGGACTTAAATTACAATTGAGTCCGAAATGCATATGACAAACCAATAAAAGAAGTTCATAACCTGAATGCTGTATATGATAGTCTACCGAACTGAAAATCGGATTAAAGAGACAAATACACAACGAAAATAGCAGCAGCCATAAGTGATTTTTTGAAATAAACTGTTTTATGATTTATTATATCTATGTTATACATCGATATACCAAGTGCTATGTAAAATTTTCTCTGATAAAAGTGTGTTTCAAATGGAAAAAGTTTAAAAAAAGCTCTATTCTAAACTGAAATTATTACAACACTATGATAAAGAAATCTGAGATAAAGAGTTTAAACAACATGTCATTGAGTCTTTCATAATATTTTAAAATGTAACAAGATTGGATAACAGCTATTAAACAAAACATTAATCAAATAGTCAGAAAAGTAATGATCAGGAATGTTTAAAATAATAGAAATATGAATAATTAACAATATAATTTTAATAAAAAATTAATACTATTCAAATCAAAACTGTTACAGTAATATAAAAATAACTTTACAAGAAAAATAAAAAACTTTAAGACTTTTTATTTTAAAGATTTGGATTTTCTATTATTCTCAAGTTACTAACCTGAATTTCAGAAAATATTGCATAACCTCTCCAAGAATAGCCAGGAAAAATATTTTCATTGAATCCAAATCTAACTTGAGTATTAGCTGGAGTGCGTCCATCTTCAATTTCGAACTGATGTTGATACAGGGTTGAAAAATAATGAGTCTGGAGTGCCTTATCACACTGTCGACCGTTGATGCGTGGTCTGCATGCACACTGTCCGGAATTTTTATCACAGTTATTATTTACGGAGCCACCAATATTACAACCACAATCTACGAAATGTACATAAAAAGTTTATTTTATTAAATATTAATTATATTTTTCATAAAATTTAATATATATTATCATACAGCATGATCTTGTTTTACTAAAACTCACTTGCTACCAGTCAAATTGTCTTTGTGAATAAAATTATTTGTTTGTCTAAAAAAACCATGCATACATGCCAAATTGCAAAAGGGCCTCCCAAAGTTTTTCATTAATCTCAAAGTGATGTTTTCTAACAGCAATTCAAAGCCTGAGCAACAATGCTCACCTTAAAGAAAATGAAAAGCTTACAGAAAATGACATTTTTCATAAGCTGAGCATTGTCTTCTCGTTATTACAATGTGAATTATATCATTTCATATAATCAGTGCTTTGCTAGTAAACACTGTAGATACAGATAATTATCTATAATGTTTGTTAAGTTGCAGACCTGCCAATGTTGAGGCAGATCTGCAACTTAACAAACATTTTGCCAAACATAACCATTTAAGTGAAACAAGTCTAGTGCTTATGTCTACCAACATGACAACATTTTGCAACAAGCAATGAGTGCTAGAGTAGGCCTAAAATGTAGGCTTACTCTAGTGCTTCTAAACACAAGACTTTATATTTTGCTGGATGCATCTGAGTAGGTCTAACTTATAAATAAATTGCAGTTAAAGGATGTAGCCAAAACATTTCCACTCTTAACATTTCATGCTTTGGCAAAAATTCAAAATGCTTCCCCTTATTATGATAACTTCAAAAAATAATTAAACTTTTTCCTATTTGAGAATTCTCAAAATTTAGTCAAATTAATCTGTATTGAAAAGAGAATTATTATTTTTTCACTCACAGTTTTTGATCTAAAAACTAAAATGTTCTCAGATCAAATTCATGTCATTGTTTCTAATAATATTTCTGACTTCACTCAACTATTCTTCACCCCATTTTTAAGTTTACTATACAGTTTATTGCTTAAGTTTAATTAAGTGATAAACTGTGAACTATATAAAGAAGTTATTTCAATTAATTTTTTTTTTCAAGTTTTATTATAACATTGTGGCTTTTTGCCACATATCATTTTCTTTTGTCCTATTATTCTTGACATCTTTCCCTGTTCTTTCGACCTTTGAGAACTTGCTTACCTTCTTAATTCTTCTTTCTAGGAGAAGAGGGACACTTCCCAGAAATTTCCAACAATGAGTACAAGGTTACCTGAGGGCATATGTGGTGAAGGAAGGTTACCTTTTGAGCGGTGCTCGAGGAGAGAAGAACTCTAGAGGAGAAAGGCATTGCGGTGTTTGATGCCCAAGAGACAGATGAGACTATAACCGAGAGTGGAAAATTTGAAATTCCTGGACCAGAGTTGGAGTGTTAGAGCTGGCATTTCAGTTAGATGAGTCAGAACGAGCAATTATTTCTTTTGAATCAACTAGACAAAGAAAGTGTGAGATAGCCAGGGTCGTAACCACAGTTACGCCACTTACGGGCACACGATCGTGGGATCGGTTCTCTTACTTTTTATAGGAGGGCTGTAAATACGCGAAACTGATCTAGACTGCGAAGTCCAGATCTACGTCAGGACTGACACCAGTTTGTCAATTATGTTCCGCAGACAAACACGCGTGTGAGATCTGATTCGGACTCAAATGAAGAGACATTTTAATTATAAATTAAATAATAATAAATTTAATGAAACATAAGAAAATAAAAACTAATACAAATTATTAAATGGAAGAATGATATAACTACTACAATTAAGATACAAATCGAGAGATATATGGACTTATACCCGATGTGCGATCGAGAGAGAGAGTTCACAAAATCGTTAGAAACATACAACCTGTTCTAGTTGTCGTTCGTCTTCTTCTCTGTAGGCAAGGGACACTTTGGAGATAAAGTTCATTTACTTCTTTCCATGGGAGATCGACATGTGCACAAAATCAAAGTATAACTTCTAAATGTTAACTCTGGGATTCTTCTATGTGACTCGTCTAAGGGCGTTGGTCATAAGGAGGAAAATGTATGGAGTCCGGACACCTCCAGAACTGTCGATGAACTCCCCGAATTCTGACAAATTTCCTCTATATGTCACAATCGGCGACCAATCATCATGCAAAGATTCCTCCGTGAGAATGGATGGAAAGGGGAATATGTGAGGGGTAAACATTTCCCATCAAAGCGAGAGTTTTCGCAGATAAGGGAAAAACAGAGGATGTACTAACTTCTGTGAAAGGAAGTAACATCTGTTATCTATTTTTCCCACTCTAAAACGTTATTTTTCTCACCCAAAGGAAAGAATATTTTATAACAAAATATTAACATTATTAATAAAATTACTGATTAGACCCAGGGGCCTTTCAGGTCTCACAAAAGGAAATCCTTCTAGAACCAAGGGAGAGAAAGATATATGGTGACCATTGGCAATATGCCAATTCAGACCAATACAGGATGCAGGAAAAAAGAGAAAAACAAACTTTGAACTGGACACTCTCTTTTGAACAAACAGCTACTGAGAACAGATGTTTGAATGAGTGGTCAACATAAACAAACATGAACCAGACCGTCAATTGATATCGAACTGTAAAAACATTGTACATTGCTGTATGTACTTGTAAATAAAAAAATATAAAAAAATCCAACCAGACGTTTTCTCATCAGCATCGAATCATTCTCATTTGATGATGAAACACCAAAGATAGAAGACAGTATCATATGTTTATAATGCTCATACATGGCTCTTTTGGTAGCCAAACGATCTGGGTATTGTTCCTTATTCTGTCCTTTTTGCTTTTTCTCCCCCCATACTTTCTACTTCCTTTTAGTTGTAAATTAGTGTTAAGTATTAGTGTTAATGAATATTTTTGTAATTACTATTGTTGTTATTCTTCTCTTTGTTTTAGTTGCAAACATCTCTATTGTCTACCAATGACTGGATTTTGAGTGACTGTAAAAGAAATTCTTAACATCTTGAGCTAAAATCCTCCTATTTTTTGTACCTTATTATTGTGCGAATTAAATTCTTTTCTTCTACCCAGTTTATGTTGTTTTTAATTTTGGTGTTTGCCCTTTGTCAATCTACTAAACACTTTTTCTCAAAGCTAACAACATTAATTTTGACCATATTATTATTCATAAAAGTTTTAATCAGTTACATATGCCTGTAAATATGAGCATAATTTAATATTAAAAAACAAACAATGATAAGATTTTTCTTCAGCTTTGAAATCTGTATTGTAACAGATGAATCTTTTAAAGTGGAAAAATATTTATGTCTTAACTTTTTAAGACTAAATATTTAAGAAAAAAATTTGCTGCTCCATGGAAACAGTGCAGCATGGCCATGGAATGCACATGCAATCTCATCATGCACCTATAATTTTCTTCAACAGCATCATTGCTCTAACATGAACATTTCAATTAATAAATTTTGCAAGATTATGAAATTAAGCCCGATCTAACGCAGCAAATTTAAACTATTGTAATGTAATTTGAAATATAATGAATTAATGAATTATTTCATTGGTAAATGATTCATCTGAAAACAAAATTATAAATGATACTTTCAAGAATTTTATAATTATAAAAAATAGCAAAAATAATTATTAGTAAACATTATAACTGCAAAATTATTATAAATTTTGTAGTTCTGCTTTTCCCCCATACCAGTATAGTTTAATGGGGCTTTTATGTCAATAAAATATTGAGACCAAATTCTTACATAATTGTATTGTAAAGAAATACATGAAAAATCAATTTTTCTTTCTGTTCTGACTTACAGAGAGCAGATAACTTTAAATCTCTAAAACATTATGTAAATAATGAAATAAAAGTTAAAAATAAAAAAGTTAAAGGCAAACCCAAGTGCAGAGAAAACACTATTACGTTGATAAATCCCCTAAATGCATTTTGCCAAACAGGCCTCTTCAGTAGTTAGACTGTAGCCTTGCATTTTTAACTTTTATTTCATTATTTACATAATGTTTTAGAGATTTTAAGTTATCTGCCCTCCGTAAGTCAGAATGGAAAAAAAATAGATTTTTTGTGTATTTCTCTACAATACAATTATGTAAGAATTTGATAAAATAATCTGATTCCATTGTTTTAAATAATTAATTTTGAAAATATTGAGATTCTCTTCTTTATATTTGACATATTTTGAGAATTTTTGCACTAAAGTTTTATGAATTTGACTAACATTTTTCAGTATTAATTAAATCAAATTTCAAAAATTCCTCCTAGCAATGGCTACCCTGATATTTTTCTAGATGGCAAATGGCTAGATTAATCCACATGCTACTGAGTCTGACTCTTAACTCAAGAAACTATTGTGGCCATATGCCATATTTTGTATACAGTAGACCCCTATACAAAATATGCTATAACTCGTAAAACGTCATCGCCGACTTGTGTCGCGACAGGATTGGTCGAATCTGGACCAATAGTAGATGAGCAGCCAAACTACTTACACGCTACGGATAGTTTAGACGGGTAAGTTGAGTTTACTATTGTCTGTACAATATTAACTTAATTTATTTTAACTTTATTATAATTATATATATACTTTCCACCGTCCAGCGCCACGCTACAGAGAGTTTAGGCGAGTAAGTTGAGTTTACTATCGTCTGTACAGTATGTAAATTAGGTACCATAAGTCTAATACAGTGTGAAGTTTCGTTTGAGGGCAATATATTATTGCAGACAGGAAACATATAAAACGAGTAAAAATACAAAATTTTTTTTATTCATCAAACACAGGTTCTTTAAAATGATTCAAACTTACAGACTATTGGGTTCGTATACATACAATAATCCTCTACACAAACAAGCCTCTATTGTGGCAACCAACACACGACTTATAGCTAAACTTAACCTACTTACACACTAAGGAAGGAGAAATAAAATATAGATAGGGATAGTAGTAGAATAAAGGAGAAAATACCCGGGAGTTTTCTGCCACGTGGTCTCGGATGATTCACCGTCTTGAAATTCTTAATGACTGCAGACTTTATTTTCTTTCCTCTTATGTATGCCTACGTTTTCTGGGGTTGTCTTGTGGTCTTCCCGCTTGTNAAAAACTTAGTCAGTCTGACATAAATTTTGTAACGTAAACATAATAGAAACAAATATTAACTAAATATAATTATAGTAAATAAATAATGAAAACTGGAAAAAATACATATATTATTCTTTGTTTATTATCATATTTGTACATTTATAAAATATATATACAGTAAAACTTCGTTTTAACAAATTGCCCAGGGCACTGAAAATCAACCATTGTTGTGAAAATCTATTATATCATGAACAACAAATTTCTGGCACTCCCAGGAAAATATCTGTTATTTGAAAATATTTTTGTTTTTTAAACTCCCTACATAAAAAAACCACCTGTACTCAAAATTATTCATTCTCTTGAGATTTCTATCCTTTATTATATACAAACATGTATATTACAAGATCATACATTATGCTGTAACAAAGCTGACAGAAACTATATATGTTATTAGCCAAAAGTGACAAAATACAATTGATCATTAGCACGATATATTAAAAAATTTGTACTTGTCCATCTTGGTTTGCTTTGAAACTTTAATGATGCAACATTTCTGGGCTTCTTTTGGTGGCATCATCAGTACGAAATGTTACTGTTATGCAAGCAAGATTTCAAGGTGCAATATTTGGGAACACGTGTCTGCAACAAATGTGTGCCACACCTTTGTTGCACACATGTGCATATCTGGAAGTGTTAAGCCAAAAGTAGTTTCCTGCCACTAATCAACACACTACAGGAGGGCACTAATGGGCAGCTGCAACTTTAGCAGTGAGAACAGTGACAATTATGCATTTAGTTTGCACAGCATGCAATATATACAAGGTCTGTTCAAAAAGTATCGGACCTTTTTTTTTTCCGCGTAAACTAGTGATGCGCGAGAGGTCTCCTTCGGTCAAGATGTGTAGGAGACAGTCATGCGCAGTCCTGAATTTTTTCCCGCCAGCGGGAAGCGTCAGTCGCTGGCAATCGGCCCATGAGTGAGGACGTGTAGTGACCGCTCGTCGCATTTCAGTACGTTAGAAAATGACCGAACAAAATGAGCAGCGATGTTGCATCAAATTTTGCCAAAAGCTTGGCGATACCCAAGTGGAAACCATTCGGAAGATTCAACAGGCTTTTGGGGACGATGCCATGAGCAAGACACGGATAAAAGAATGGTACAACCGCTTCAAAGATGGCCGCGCATCAGTGGACAGCAAACCACGTTCAGGCAGACCTTCAACAAGCCGAAATGAGACTGTCATTGAGCAATTGCGGACTTTAGTCATGATGGACCGTCGGATGACAGTCAGAGAACTTGCGAACGAGACAGGAGTAAGCATTGGATCGGTACATTCAATTTTGACCGAGGATTTGGGTTTGAAGAGAGTGTCCGCGAAATTCGTACCGAAACTGCTAACAGTGGAGCAGAAGCAAAGACGTCTGGAAATCGCACAGGACATGCTGGACAATGCAAGTAGTAATCCCAATTTTCTGAACACCATAATCACAGGTGATGAGTCGTGGGTTTATGGGTACGACCCAGAAACCAAAAAGCAGTCGTCACAGTGGAAACATTCGACATCACTGAGGCCAAAAAAAGCGCGACAGGTCCGCAGCAAAGTCAAGGTCATGTTGACAGTTTTTTTCGACTCCCGAGGGGTGGTGCATCATGAGTACGCACCACAAGGCCAAACCATCACAAAATATTACTACAAGCAGGTCCTTCGTCGTCTTTGTAATGCTGTGCGACGAAAACGACCGGATCTGTGGTCAACCAAAACTTGGCAGCTCCATCATGATAATGCACCCGCCCATTCTGCGCATCTGATTCAGACTTTCGTTGCCAAACATAACATTCCTGTGGTTCGTCACCCTCCGTATTCTCCCGACATGGCTCCGTGTGACTTTTGGCTATTTTCCAAGCTGAAAATGCCGCTAAAAGGAACCCGATTTGAGTCAAGAGAAGACATCATGCGAAATGCGACGAACCGGCTGATGGCCATTCCAAAAGATGCGTTCCGCCGGTGTTTCCAGCGATGGCAGAAACGCTGGGAGAAGTGTATAGATTACCAAGGAGAGTACTTTGAAGGGGATTAGGGTTTTGTACCTAAAAATAAATAAATTTATTTTTACCGACCAAAGGTCCGATACTTTTTGAACAGACCTTGTAAATAGGATTTGCTTGCAGAATCCTCGCGGACAAAGCCACACGTAACAGCTAGTATATATTTATAAATGAGGATGTTTGTTCGTTTGCTATGTAAACTTATCCCATTTGACCAATTGCTAGGAAACTCAGCATTTACATTAACATACTTCTAACTTAGATAATGTCCATAAATATCACCTCAAAATAGTGATTGGATTTCTATATATTGATTAATTTCAGTCTACATTTGTTTTGCTGGGTTTACATGTGTGATCTATTGACNCCATTTGACCAATTGCTAGGAAACTCAGCATTTACATTAACATACTTCTAACTTAGATAATGTCCATAAATATCACCTCAAAATAGTGATTGGATTTCTATATATTGATTAATTTCAGTCTACATTTGTTTTGCTGGGTTTACATGTGTGATCTATTGACAAAAACTTTAAGGAAATAATTAAATATAATTCTTAAAATGGATATAATTTTAAAAAATGTATATTATTTTCACTTAATTATTGCTACAGTGATATAACACAAATTAATGTGCTATATCACTGTATGACAGATAGCACATAGCACTTTCCTGTGTGAAATCAAAAGTGTTACCCTGTGAAAAGTTTATTATAAGTATTTAACTTTTCACATCTAACAATTCAAGTTTTTTCATTTCTGAATGATACATTCTTAATTCTAATAAGCACCCTCCAGTAGCCAAGTGGATAAAACCAACAAACACTAGTAGTCANAAAAGAAAACGTGTTGTATTATCATTAAAAGACAAATTAAAGTATTTATTTCGATTATCCGGA
The DNA here is from genome assembly GCF_000671375.1 of Centruroides sculpturatus. Classification (NCBI taxonomy): domain Eukaryota; kingdom Metazoa; phylum Arthropoda; class Arachnida; order Scorpiones; family Buthidae; genus Centruroides; species Centruroides sculpturatus. Next base: position 320,940 of record NW_019385208.1, read on the forward strand.
TTTTTCCTTATCCGGACTACCTTCATCCCCAATTAGTCCGGATAATCGAGGTTCTACTGTATGTATCAGTATAAGCCCTATTTTGCTACATGCTTTGCATGTAGACACGCACTTCGGTACTCACTATTGCTCTGCAGGCTTGCCCCCATCCAGGCACCGGATGTGAGCTGCTATTTATAAATAAGCGGAAGTGTCACTGTTACAAGAACTGAATTTCTTGCCTTAATAGTTATGACCTCTTATCCAGTATTGTTGGAGCACTGCCATCAGTTGAAGTAAAATGATGATGATCTGACTTTCAGTGCAGAAGGCAAAGTAATTGTGTTGTTTACCAAATTCATTGTGATGGCACATAGCAGTTTCATCACATTTATATGATGGCAATATCCAATGCAAAGAGAAAAAAAGTATGGAAAAAGAAGTTTCTGAAGATTGAAAGGGCACAGAGACCAACAATGTCTTGTGTTTGTGACTGTCCATAAATTATTTCTTATGTATTTAATTTTTTTTGTTTTAAAATACTTTCAGCTCCTTTCAAGCCATCTTCTGTAGAAATTATTTTACATTTGATATTCTAAAAACAGTATACAGAGTTTAAATTATGTTTTGTATACTGTTCTTAGAATATCTAATTTATACTGAAGATGGCTTGGTAGCCTTAACAAGTGAATTTCAAATTCATGCATGTGTGTCTATGTATGTATGTATGTATGTATGTATGTATGTATGTATGTATGTATAAACAATTCACTTACTACGTAACAATTAAATTTGTACAAAACTAATAAATTGGATGAATTGACTTTAATATAGCTGGACGAAACCAATAATGTAGCTCTTTTCATTTGAAACAGATTGTCATCAAAGTAAAAATTATATATACATATTCTTTTTAATTTTAGATTGTCATTGGTTTGCTTATCTAGCTGTATTAAAGCCACTTTACCAGGCAACATGCCCATTGTGATTGTATCTTGCAAAACTAGCTGAACTAATCATCCAGAGATTAAAAAAAAGTAGAAAAATGCTGTTGAATAGAATAAAAATAGAACTCATATCAGCTTTCACAACACACATCATAGCATTTCATTTTAATTTAATTAAATGTGAATTTAAACAAACAAATGCCTATTTATAAAGATAAACACTATAATTTCCAAAATATTGGGGCATATTGGTATATACTGTAATTCAAAAATTACTCAATACAATTAAATAATTTAAATGCAATTAAAAAATATAATTTTTTAAAATTGCATTTAAGAAATATTCTTCTTAAATCCAATTAACTTAAATGACGATCGTTTAGATACACTTAAATTTATTCAATTATTTAAAAATTAAATTGATTTTTTTATTTTAATTAATGATATGAAATTCATAATTTCTATAGATCATTCGTTATTACTATTATAACGGCGCCATTAATCAAATATATTTTTATTAATTCATTAGTAATTAACTTACTTTATCGATATAAATTTTTCGGAATAAACAAGAAGTAATTAAAACAATACTTTGTTCAATATATCTTAAAATTTAAAGGAATAAAAGGAGAGTAATGGCGGGTGATCCAACGCGAAATTTTCCTTTCTTTGGTAAACAACTTTTCTATTGGTTACTTCAAATTACGTAAGAGTATAAACAACCGATTCCGTTCTTGAAATTTAGCCCAAAACATAATGATGTTAATCTTAAAATGTATTTTTATCGTTACATGAATAATTTATATTGTATAAAAATTATTAGTTAATTTTATATTGGTTTTAGTGTAATTAATAATAGATTAAAACTTAAAATCAAACTTAATACAATATTTATTTTTAAATTTAAAAATATCAGCAATCAAACTTCTTCGTTTGGTTGCTAATATTTTGTTCATGGAATAAGTATATATAATTACTACATTATTTTGTTTTTTATGTCATTTTAACGTAATTTGTTAATTTTTATTGCAGGTAAACATAAGAATTACGTCTAAATGACGTAAAATCATTAATCTTAAAGATGATCATTTAGTTCATCTTTAAGATTAATGATTTTACAATCGATAAATTTTTTAAAAAATGAAAACTAATTTTATAAAAAAAATGAATATTACATTAAAAATTAAAATTAAACATATTGTAATAGAATTAATATTTTTAAGAATTATTTTTAGATAGAATTAATTATTTTTAAGGTATACAAAATATCTTGAAATCAAATGATATAATTATTTTCCATTTTTAAAAGTAATTTTAAAGTTCTCTAACCTCCAAAATCATATTAATAATGCTGTGTAAGGTCTGTAGGCCTATAATAAAAATTATCTTTAAATAACGTAGAAATTTTCACAAATAGAAAAAAATTAATTAAAGTTTGCTGGAAACTGCATACAACAACAACAAAAAAAAATGTTTTGAATTGAGTTAAAAATTAAAAAAATGAACTTCTAATTTAGAAGGTAATTTTCGTTTTTTAAATAAAATATAATACAAAATATTGCAAACTTTTATAAGATTTTAAAAAGCAAAGATGGTCAATACTCCGATAACTCACTCTAATTCTTATTTTAGTAATGAAAAGTCTTGCCACCGAGAATGCCCTTTCCGATTCAATTGATGTGATTGGAATAGTGTTTAATGCATTTAAGAGAAGACAGATATTATGTGTTTTTTCACCTGTAGCCTGGAAGATTTCGAGTTCGTTTTCGAGATTGTAGTACTTCTTTCGCTCTCTAGTATTCTTGATTTGTCTACCTTGGCTGCTTTAATAGCGGCATCAAGCTTAGAGCTCGATAATTCGGCAATTCATTTGGCTTTAATAATCAGGTTTATGAAGAAAAACTTCATACTTGCAGACTTTGTACTCGTTTGTATCCTTGCCCAATTTGCACAATCTGGCGTCAGGCATTTATTGAAGCTACTGGGCATGGTTAAAACTCAAGACAGCGTAAGCACAATTATTCCAGATATTACAGGTTCCGACAAGTAAAGAATTTTTATAGTCCTGCCACAAATAAGCTATATATTGATTATTGACCATTTGTGACATGCTATAACGAGCAAAAATTTAAAAAAAACTAATAGGTAGGTTTAAAATTAATAAATACAAATGTATTCTGACAGTGAATGAGTTAATTATGCTTTCTATTTGCAAAATTCCTCAACCTTAACACAAAATAAGAAAAAAAGTGAATTTTTAAGAAATTTGCGGCATTTCCCGGGATAAGAAAAATTTCCCGAGTTAAAAAAACAACCGGGATCCCGGAATCCCGTTTGAGAAACCCTAGTGGGAACTAAAACAGACTTTTTAGCAAGTCAATTATGGGCTTGGTCAGGCTCACAATTGGACGGCAAGGACGGGGGGCCCGTGTTAAACATAGGTTTAGGAATGTAGAAGACGTGGTTGCTATATCTTCAAATTCTGTGTGTAGCGTCTTTGTAATCCAAACGATAATTTTGGTACCAAAATTATCGTTTGGATTACAAAGACGATACACACAGAAATAGGTTTAGGAAGTTTTTTCGACACAGCTGTGAAATTTTTTTATACTCTGTGGCGTTACTCGTCTTCTTTTTTGCACCGTTTTCTCAGAGAGTTGTGATGTTTCATTTGAGGGCAATATATTATTGCAGACAGGAAACATATAAAACGAGTAAAAATACAAAATTTTTTTTATTCATCAAACACAGGTTCTTTAAAATGATTCCAACTTACAGACTATTGGATTCGTATACATAAAATAATCGTCTACACAAACAAGCCTCTATTGTGGCAACCGACACACGACTTATAGCTAAACTTAACCTACTTACAAACTAAGGAAGGAGAAATAAAATATAGATAGGGATAGTAGTAGAATAAAGGAGAAAATACCCGGGAGTTTTCTGCCACGTGGTCTCGGATGATTCACCGTCTTGAAATTCTTAATGACTGCAGGCCTTATTTTCTTTCCTCTTACGAACGTCTACGTTTTCTGGGGTTGTCTTGTGGTCTTCCCGCTTGCCGTTACTTGAACATGGGGAACTCTATTTTTTTTTTTTTTTTTTGCAACTGTCCTACGTTCCTCTATAATTCAGCCGTCTTACAAGGTTCCGATACCTCTGATCTCTCACTAAGCGATCAGGGTATGATCCTCCTTCGGCCTTCTATCGCAAGGTTTCTTACTCCTTGATCGACCCCTCGGTCAGGACCACACTCGTTTCCGTCCTCTCTCGATGAAATCGCAGCCGCTTCTCCTTTCTTTCACCTCGCCTCCTCTCCAGGGGGTTATTGCTCCTTTTTGTCTTCTTGACATTGTTTCACAGAATCGGTGATGTCACCCGAGGGAATAGGGATTAAGGGAGAAAGTTCTAGAACAGTTAAGACAAAAGAACAGAGGAGATACTAAGCCTAACTAAAATTAACAAAAATATATATAAAACTATGGCCGACGGCCACAGAGTCACTACGTTGAAATTAACGTGTATTTTAACAAATAAATAACACAGCGTTAGATTCCATTTGAGTATCTTTATTCCAAACATTCGTAACAGCTCGACATATCTGGACGGACCATTTCCTGAAAAATTCCTGGATTTTTGACCATCCGGATTTGATCTCGGGTTCCCCTAGAGCAGAGAAGGCCAACACGTAGACCGCGGTCGACCGGTCGACCGCAAAGGTCTTGAAAGTAGCCCGCGAAGCTAAAGTTGAACAACTTGCTTTCACTTAAATTAATGTTTAAAAATCTTAATTCGATAATTTATTCTTACAATAATAGACTGTCTGTGCAACGTATAACTTTAACGCCAACATCTCAAACCCCGCCACCTCCATCGAAGATACATATGACCGAATCATCAACGACCTTTTCCCGTGGGACGACCCAAGCACAGATAATAACAACCACAAGAACATCAGGAACAACAGCTATATACCCCCCGATACGGAGGATGACTGCCTATTCTCATACCAGGAAATCGCCAAGGAATTTCGGAAGCTTAATCTTCGCAAGGCGCCAGGGAACGACTACATCACCCCAAAAATGGCCAAGATGGCTTTCGAAGCTATTCCAACCACATTTTGTGTTATCTACAACAAGTGTTTACAAAAGGCCTACTTCCCAAAAGTCTGGAAAATCGCCTCAGTGAAACTCATCCCTAAGCAAAAGAACCCTACAAATTCCTCGGATTACAGGCCAATCTCCCTCCTCCCAATACTGGGCAAAATCCTCGATGGACTAATGACTAACAGGTTAACCTACCACTGTGAAAGAAACAACTATCTGAGTGACCAACAGTACGGCTTTAGGAGAGGTAGGAGCACTGTCATGGCCATCGATGCGGTCGTAAATTTTATCACTGACGCTAAGAGCAGGGGGGAGCACACCATGGTGGTTTCAATTGACTACAAAGGTGCTTTTGACCACGCATGGTGGCCTGCCATCCTTACGAACATCAAGGAATTCCGTTGTCCGAAAAACATCTTCAATCTCACAAAGAACTACCTGAATGACAGGACAATCACTGTAATTAACAACAAACAAACGCATCTGACCAAAAACATCAACAGGGGATGCCCGCAGGGCTCCCGGTCCGGGCCGTTCCTTTGGAACGTAATGTTCGACAGCCTCTTGAAGCTAAGGTCCAAATTTCCGGGAGACAGCAACTGTAACATATACGGATATGCCGACGACACTGTTCTGGCTATCTCGCACTGCAATCAGGAGATTTTGCAGGCCAGAACTAATGATATCCTTCGTGTGATCTCCGATTGGAGCCAACAATCTAAGCTAAAAATTAACCACAAAAAGTGTTGCTGCGTGGTGTTCCCGAAGACTACACCATTACATAAAGGCCCAACCATCAGGATAGAAGGGATCCGCATCCAAAACAGTGAAAAGCTTAAATACTTGGGAGTCGTCATGGATAACAGGCTCACGTGGAAACATCACGTGCATTACACCTATGAAAAGGCTGTCACCACTATGCATGCTCTGGCCTCAATTGCCCGGAACCGTTGGGGCTACGGTAGTGAGGCCTGCCGCCTTATGTACACGGCAGTTATCGAACCCATCCTGACCTACGGGTCAGAGGTGTGGGGTACTTCAATCAACAGGGTACACATCAAGCGTAAGCTGAGCTCGGCGCAGAGGCTCGCCCTGATTTCGATAACCAAAGCCTACAAGACGGCCCCAACGGATGCGCTCCTAGTGATAGCTAACCTTCTCCCGATTGATCTTGTAATCACGGAAAAAGTTTGGACCTATCAGCATCGTAAGTTAGCGAGCGGGCAAACTACCACTAGTAAATTTAACACCATAATGGACAGCCTAGTAGACAGCCAAGAAAAGGACAGGATAGTAAACTACATCAACTCTTACCATCTCGATCTGATCAGTCCCCCAGACCTGCACCACCCTTCTACTTCTATAGACAACCTTTTTGAGTTAAACGACTCTCTTACCCACACGGGCTACTGTGTATACACAGACGGCTCGAAGTCAGAAGCTGGGGTAGGCAGTGCCTTTGCCGTCTTCAACAATTGCATCAGTGTTCACCAAGCGCGCTATAGACTGGCGGACCACTGCACGGCCAACCAGGCCGAGTCGTTTGCCATGTTCAAAGCGCTCGAGTGGATTCATCAGAACAGAGACAAGTACAACCTAAAAAACATTAAGATCTTTAGCGACAGTAAAGTGGCCCTCCTCCAACTCAAGAATTTGAACACAAAGCATAACATTATCAGTAAAAGTGCCAGCATCATCTTCAAGATGGGGAACAACACGGACATCAAGTTTTCCTGGGTCCGGGGCCACACCGGTCTACAGGGGAACGAGAGGGCGGACCTCTTGGCCCGCACCGCACCTTCCTGGAACCACAATCTCTCATACCATAACACGCCGCTCACGTGGCTGAAGAAGACAATAAGGGAAAACATCTGGGAAAAGTGGCAGGCCAGGTGGGCCAACGGCACTACTGGACGGCTCACGTTCAGCTTCATCCCAAGTGTTAAGGACAGAAACCATTATAAACATTTTACGACAAACTTTAACATTACTCAACTATTAACCAACCACGGGAACTTCCGGGGCTACCTCAGGAGGTTCCTCAATAAATCTGATGGGTACTGCGACTGTGACGACAGGGAGGAAGAAGACTCCACACACATTTTATGGAACTGCCCGCTGTATTGTTCACAAAGAAAGCAGCTCATCGACACTATCCACAGCAACAACGACCATTGGCCATGCCATGCCCAAGAACTTATCAAAAATAAGACATACTACAAAGCCCTAAAAACTTTCGCTGCAGACATTAAGGTGCTCAGTTAGGGCAATGTATGCTTCTCGCCCAACCTCGAAGTGCTATGTGCATCGTCATCATATACCAAAAGTGCGTGATACGTGTGTTCAGTGTGCCTAATATTATGGACAACTCTTCAGGACTCTAAACTATAACTGTCGGGTCAAGCATTCTGTACATATTTTTACATGTATTGTCGCGCTTTACATCCACCCCCGCCTAGCGCTATTGCTTGTCGGTGGGCGTTTGTATATATTGTTTTGGAATTCTAATCACATATACCGCGCGTCCACTACCCTTATGTATTGCAATTTACACTTTGTTTATATTATTCGCGCCATTTCAATGTAATCTTTGTCAAATTTTATTTTGTACTCCTTTTGTAACTGTATTTAATGATTTAATAAATGCCGATGCAAGGCGCCCATGGTCCTACCCCCACTTTAAACTATCCTATCACACTTACCTTCACCTTCTCTATAAATTCTTCGACAAAACTTTCTTCTTATTTCACTTTCCAGTTCCGGGGCTATACCTCCGAGTGCGGCCCTTCTCATACCCCCCCCACGTGTCTGTGCAACGTAAATTAGAAAAACGGCTAAATTCGTTAGCCACGAAAGAGGACATCACTAAGCTTAGAGAAGAACAAAATAAAGGGGTAAACAACACTCTAACGGAGGTTAAATCGAGTCTTAGTAAATTCGAAAAAATAATTACTACCGATAAACCTAATAGGGACAAGCCTTCAACCTCGTCGTATAGTGACATCCTTAAACAGGGTATCTCCTTATCTCAGCCCAATGTCAACCCTCCCCCTCCGTGTTACACTGTTTTTTTTTAACAGATTTAAAAGCCTTTTATTAAAAGATAAAATCAATTTACAATATATATACAGGTGTTTGGAGAACAGAAACAATAGTGTTGATGGTACTTTGGAGTACTTAGCGCGGGTACACGGGCACTAAGCCAGCCAGATAAAGTACAGAGTGTGGGATTGTTGATGTTAAGTTGTCGCGTTATCAAGGGCTCATAGCCTGCCATGAAAGAGTGATTTACATAATGAACCATGTCGCGGGTACACGGGCACTTAGCCAGCTATTACCGAAGGTACATTGTTTGATTAATAATTTTGTCTGTTATGGCTGAAGTTGTTGTTCAGAACTTGGTTTTGCTGTGTGTTACCTCTGAAGCCGCTGAGGTGGGAGATGTATATCTCTCTGCTGCTTCTGATGGTGTCACTAACCATGAGCCGTTTCATCATCGTGGCATATCTTCTGGAAATGGCAAGTCTTCTCAGGGTGGCTTCGTTGGCTGGATCATAGCCTCCAAGGGCTCCTATGATGAAGGCATCTGTAAAAGTATTATAACCCTCACCCCTGAAGAAGTTGGTTAGGTCCTGGTATTTGTCCCTTTTTTCTTGTCTTGCCAGCGAGAAGGCTTCAGAGCCATTCTCAAAGGGAGTGGCTACGTCGATGATTGTGACTTCTTTGGCTGCCTCGTTGATAAGGGTGAAGTCTGGGCGACAGTTACCAGGGTACTCTGGAATTTGCTGATTTATGTAGGAACGGGCTCATCTGGTGTCTGTGGCCTCGACGAGTCTCCTTAGGACATTATTGTGTCTTTGCGTTATTGCCACCATGTTTGGGCAACAGTGGCAAAGTACATGTGTACATGTGCGAGCGTCTCGTTGTTATAGCTGCACCTCCTGCATCTTTTTGGCTGATTTCCGAATCTCCTATGCCCACGGAGGGGTACCACACTGAGGCGGGCACGGTGAACGAATCGCCAGTCGGCGAAGTGGGTGTATTTTCCTTCCTTCATGAAGTGGTTACTCTCCCGGCAAGCGCTGGTAATTTTATACGCCTTGCCCTGGTCGGGCTTGCGGTGCAGGGAGAGTAGGTGGTTCAGACGGATCAGGCTGCTAAGGGTGCTTGAGCAGGTTGATTTGTTAACTATGCTGCCGTTGATGGTGAGTATGGGAGAGCTCTCTCCTGGAGACCACTCAATAGGGATACGTGTCCTGAGTCGGCGGGTGGTGGCTCTCAGTCTTGTCCAGACTGAGCGGATGTCGGTGGCTTTCGATCCAAAATCTTCCTCCATCGATCCATTAAGATACGTGCAGATGTCTTCGGCCGTGGGGTCTCTTCTGATGCGCTTCTGTACAACAATTCTCAAGGCGTTGTTAGCAATAGAACTTACCTTGTCATCCCTGGAGTAAAACAGCCGTATGGCATGATTGATCTGGGCAAGGTCCGCCATGGTGTTGCACGGGAGGAAGTTTACACCGCCCTGATTGTAGGTGAGATACAAGTGTGAGGTCAGACGATTTGGGGTGAGGTGTTCGACAGCCGAGCGGTTCGTTCTGTCTTGTGGGCGCAGAATGACTCTTTGAGACAGGTTTACCATTTTTAACCCGTTTATTAAATATATAAATTTTCTTACAATGTCTTATAACGAGGCGTAATGCCTATTCAAAGGTGGGAAACGAATCCTTTCCAAAGATAAAAGTCCAAATGTCCAGATAGTCGTTTAGGTTCGTCCAGCGTAAGTGAAGCGGAGAGCGATGGCCCCGGGGCGCACAGCACAACTCTCATCGATGATCTCCAATGACTCGGAGCACCTGGGCGGGTCTTGAAGGGACGGGCTAGCCAAAACGAAGCCTGGGACGTCGAACTAGCCTTTGCTGTAGAATAACAGGAGCACAAAATTCCAGGAGAGGAGCGCTATGAACCAGGAACCTTTTTTCCTCGAGTCGCACGGTTTTATAGATTTCTTAACCGTCGTCGCCTCTCCATTGGTCTCTCATAGTCACCTGGTGACAATTCGAAACCTAATGAAGGGCGCGGGAGAGGTCACCGTGCGACTGAATATGATTCCTCTCTCTCGTCGCGTTTTCTTCGAATTTAACCGTTTCCATTGTTTAAAAGATTCCGGAAAAAAAACAATTGCATTGTTCAATCGAGACACCTAATCCGTTTCCTTATCGACTGAAAAGGAGCTCTTAATTTTCGATCGAACCCATAATTCGGACCTCTCAATCGACCCCTGTTCGGGTCCTCACACAAGTTAGTATACAACAACGACAAAACACAGTCCTCTGATCATGCTAGAAAGAAATTGATGAAGAAGGTCAAACACGAGAACTTAGGAATAGGAATCAAGAGAATTAGAAATATCAAGGGGTGGGATAGCGGTAGATTGTCCAGAGAAAAGATCTCGAAATTAAAGCACATTGGTTCAAGAATGGCGGACAAGTATCTTCCACTGATTAAAATAGCGAATGTCCCGAAGGAAATCAACGAAGGTGAAATTCTTCAATTTTCATATCAACAAACCGAGAAACTTAAAACTAACTACAACGAAAGGGACTTCTATCAAAACGCCAAAGTGAAATTTTCACTTAAGCAGAGAAACCCGGACTACATTTCCTGGATTATAGAGGTATCGCCAAGTCGCAGGAAAATCATTCATGAGGAAAAGAGAATTAACATTAAGTGGAATAGATGCCCTGTTTATGACTTTATACCAATAACCCAGTGTTTTAAGTGCCTAGCATTTGGTCATCGAGCTAACACCTGTCCAGAGCATCATCCCATTTGCAGCCACTGCGGTGGCGACCACTTGCGTGCCGATTGTCCCCATACTGAGAAACCACCAAAATGCATTAACTGTGTCAAAGGGAAAGAAAAAAGGACTGATCACAACTGTATGAGTAGGGAATGTCCTATACTTCATAGAACTAAGAGTGAAATCTCTCGAAGGTTTGAATACATCGCATAACTAATGTGGCCTCACTTTGCGTTCGGTCTCTTTGTCGGTTACACTTTAATGTAATCCGCTATCGTATTTTATGTTTGTCATATTAATATTGTCTCTTTGCTGTATTTTGTACTTACCTGTCGCTACTTGTAACTACCATCTGTTACATTTCGCTGTCTTACTGTATTCTTTACGTACCGCTCACCTTCTGTTCGTTCTCCACGCGCTTTTATGTACCCATCCGTTACTTCTGTATTGTTTCAACCGTCTTATATTAATTTTGTATCACTATTTTGTCTGTTGTATTATTTGTAATGCCGTCAATCCATGTAACTTCTCTGATCTCTATGTAACTTTACAATTATTGTCGCGCCACTGTTATCTGTAGTCATTGTTCTGTCCATCTGATTATATGTAACTGTTTCTATGTTTTAATAAATGCGATGCAGGGCGCCCATGGGTCCCATGACCCCAGGTTACTATTTCCCCTCTATCCTATCTAACTTTATTTCCCCTTCGCTCTAACTCCTTCCCAATCAACTCTATATCTTCCTCCTCTTTTTGTCTTTAAAACAGGCTATACCTCCGAGTTCGGCCTCGTTTCTTTCTCAGCACTGTCTGTGCAACGTACCCATACTGTTTGTATTTATCCCAATGAACAATGCAAATTAAAGGTCGACAGGGTGAAGATATAAAAGGGGGGTCATGTGTCATATCTCTTAATAAATATTTTACTCGTTATTAACGTTCAAAATTTAAAAAAATAAAATAAAACTCGTCACTACCCTCAAAGTAAGCTTTTTTTGTCATCTTATAATAGTACTTAAGATGTTCTCGCCTAAAATGTTAGAATGTATATGGGGACACGATTTAGTTCAACCACTTTCACGCTTAATAATTAACTCCTGTGTTAAACCATCTGACTTCGATTCTGACCACTCTGATCACAAAAATTATTAGGCTTCAAACAGGGTGAACAAAATCATGCTCCCCCACACAGTCTAACATCCACACATATAGAAAAACCTCGAATCTTTTGCATATATCGAAATTTCAAGGTATCCTGCGTCCAAAAATATTTGGG